>NC_079520.1:13138257-13438257 GCF_003711565.1 Takifugu flavidus
TGTGTGTGTGTGTGGTGTGTGTGTGTGTGTGTGTGTGCGTGTGTGTGCGTGCGCTCGCGCGATGTCTCGTTCCGTCGTTTCCCTTCCGCCACATAGTTCCGTTTTCTGCCGGTACCAAAGCGCCACCAAGCGGACGCGGAAGGATCTAAACAATTTCACGATGTGAAATCAGAGCGTAGTCTCAATAACATCACGAAATACGGCAGTTTTCTTGTTTTAGTGACTAAAAACATAAATCATTAGCAGTCAAAGCACATTTTACATGTCACCAGTGACTGGTTGTTTATATGGTTTGACTTTTATTATCATTGTTACTGGGAATTCTTTAGAATTACCTGACTGCAGTTGTTCAGTCATAACATACTGGATTCAGGACGGGGTAGGACGAGTCGTCCCTGACTGATTGATACTCTGTGGTTTTTTCTAGGCCGGTATTTTAGTTTTTTGTTCTCTGTGTTAGTTTCTGATGATAATGGCAGAAACTGGTGACCCCCACTGGTTGTACTTTCCCTGTCTATTTTTACCACCACTACTACTGCTGATGTTGTTTCAGCCCACTTTCTTTAGAATTTCATTTTAAATTGTATATCTTGAGCGTTTTATTAAGTCTTTCTACTTGCTGAAACACTAATATTTGGGGGGGGGGGGGGGGGGGGGGGGGGGGGGGGGGCAATAAAAATACAACCTCTCAGCATATATGGATCTATACAAATGCGTTTGAGGCAAGATGTCAACAGTTGAAATGAATACAAAATGACCAAATTAGAACATGTCTGTAATTAAAACAGAACAAAGCAAAACTTTAATTCTATATTTTATTGATAAGACCACTGATGGTGACTTAGTCGATAGCAGACAGTTGGGTGCAAATCTTTTTGAGTGCCGAGGGAGCTCATGTATAAGCAGGATGGTATAACAATTTATTATTTACAAGACAATAATAGGTCAGAGAAGGAAAATAAGTTTCAGTGTTGGAAAACCTACATTCGCTAAAGAATTCGACAGATTTAAATCCAACTAAATACTGAACAAAGGTGAAGATTTAAGGACCGACACACTCTCTCCATCAGACACACACATACACACCAGAGAGAGAGAGAGAGAAAACAAAGCATCTTGCTGAAACTGTAAACGTAACCAGACCATAATGTTACACAGCTAAATTCAACAGCTACAAGTTTCACATTACTGTCAACAAAAACACCGGCCACAATTTTTTTCAGTGTGATTTTCCTATCAAACAAATACAGATTAACAGCACAAAGTGCTGGATCAAAACTGTGACGCACATTGTTTTAGAATTGTAGAATGAGAAACATTACATCATATAAATTACATTTCTAATAAATATCTACAGATTATGATCATGATAAGATGTTATGCACTACACATTACTTCTGTAAATACTACACTGTTAGCGCCTTTTACTACATCTGTCGGTCCTTTAACCTATTCGACCAGAACGATACGAGCCCGATCAGCAGGATTATTGGCGTTTTACTGCCCTCTTGTGGCCATTGTTGGACATTTTTAGGGCCCGGACCAAATGTCCAGCAGGGGAAACAGCAATACAGCATTTATACACACACACAGTCAGTTCTTCAGGTGGAAGTTGTCACAGTAAATGTTTTCTGTTTTTCTGTTTTCAGAAATTTCCTGTCACTTGAGACCGTGACATAAAGGATTTTGATACTTGAAGCGCAGCTGTTAAGAACAGCCAGAGGTGCGTTTCCCTTTAAATGCAATTTACAGCCTAAAATCTGAATATCACACCAGCATTTTAAACTGGAAACTATCACAGTGAAACTAATTTGCGCCAATTAAAATTTCATAGTAAATGAACTATGTGAACTGTATGATCAGAATTGTTTTAAATCAGGGTTAAATGATACTGGGGTCAACATCATAGCACTGGCCTTGGAGGGAACTATCAGCACTGTCAGGGAGTGATAGAGTGACAACACTGAGGATGCTAATTACAGCACATCAGCTGTGCAGCTTTATAATTTTGTGACCACTGTTGGACGATAAATTGATTTAGATTTGGGGCAAAACTCTGATGGTGCCACTATAATTTAAAAAAAACAACAACTGTGTCCTCTACAGGCAAAAATAATCCCTCTCATTATTCTGCTTTGTCATCTTTGTCTGTTTCCTGTTTCCATATTAACCCTAAAATATCGTTGTTGGTAAATTCAGTTCACAAAATATTACGACCATAGCAATATGCAACAGTAAGCCATAGCAAAGTTAAATGCAAAGCTAAAACGTAAGTATTACTTTCAGGCTTCAGTAAAATGTGCGACCGTACAGAGATGTGCAGTGGTCCTCTGAAGGTCTCTGATGACGCTGCATGCATGTCAACTGGACCGCCTCCTGGAACCTGCACATTATAAGCAGTAGGCTGCACTGATCCAAAATATGCGTAAATGAGCAACTTCTACGCTGAGCAGCGGCGCGGCACAGAATGTTTCGATGCATCAGCGGCGAATCAAGGAATGGTGCTTTACAATAAGGTACATTTAGATATTACATGAAGACAACAGGCAGAGAGACGAGGGGGGGGGGATTCCAAATCAGACATGTAATATTTGTTGAGGGAATTTACTCTTTGTCGTCTGTCAAAGCTCTTTGTATCTTTTTGTCTTCATCTCCCTGAAAAATCAAACAAGGAAGAATTGAATGTGTATGAGAGACACCGAGAGAAGGTACTCTAAGACTAGCACTTAAACCTGAGAGAGATGTTACTGAAAACACTAAAACTCTCACTAAAGGTGAGAAAAAATTAACAATCTCTCATGGCCATTAAAAATGTAAAACAACCATTTTAATGCTCACATGTTATATGTTGGCCTGTTACTATGTGTCTGTAAATGTGCCTTACCTGCCACATCACATCAGCTAGACCATCTCATACTGATTGGCTGTGATGATCCTGGACAGACAGCAGGCCAGCAACATGCCAATCAGCTGATGAGAGCAGAAAATACCGTCGGATTATTCCATTATTCATCATTATGAGTTTGCAATCACATTGAATAATGTCAAATAAATCATAGAATGAGACCCGGGTGGCTTTTACGAGCATTTGCTCCATCTTTTACCTGTGAGAAAGCGATACCGAACGTGACTCCTGCAATAATGGCCATGTTAGTTTCCATGAAGGAAGTGACCAGCTCATAGCAGCCCTAAACCAGAGGAGCACAGATTAGTTTGCAGGCACGATGCCGAGGCCGTGGCCAGTGGTGCAGCTGGAAGGAAAGGATTTAAAAAGCAGGGCGAGGGAAGTGCCTGACGCACCTGGTGGTAGACCTTGCTCGGGGCCACAGTTGCATTGCGAAGGTCTTCTTGGTTGCAGTCAGAGGAGTTCAGGCAGCAGCTGGCGGGAATTCCGTTGGATGGGTAATACACACTGCCCAACCAACTGGTGTAGTTGTACACTCCACAGCAACGCAGCTTGATTTGAAAGAGAATCACATTTACTTTGACAGGCAGTTTTATGATTTAATGTAGGCAGAAATGAGTTCTATCAAGGTAAACAATCCATTCCCAGCAACACCCGCTAAACAGCAACAAGTCTAATTTAAAAATAAATAAAAGCACAACACCATAAGTGACCAGAAGGCTTTCATATCTTATCATGGGATGTATAAGGGGATGGGTTCATCATTAAGAAGACTTACCCTGTGCTGCAGGTTATCAACCGCGTGGCTCACCTCGTCCTCAGCGTTGTAGTTGAGGACAGCGTCATTGTATGTCCTGTAAAAGGTTCCCTTAATCTGCAGCACAAAAGCACACGTCACTTCGCAGAGATCCTTTTACAGGGCATTGCCGTCGGGCAGAGGGCGTTCAATTATGCAGTGCGTTCTGACCTCATGACGAAATACAAATCCGGAGATACCAGCCACCAACTCAGCGAGGAAGACGAGCGAGAGAAACATCGCATACTGCAGGGAGATAAGACATGCATTTGCACACCGACGCACATCAAACAGACATAGATCACATGATTAAGGTGCCGCTCGTCCTGCAGCGAGGCTTTCCTCGGCCTCTCACCAGCTTCAGCATCCATGGGCTTCCTCGGCAGGTGGCAAAGCACCCAAACAGGCCAAAAACAATGATGACGGTTCCTGTGCCAATGAGGACATACGGGGCGTTGGTGGAGTTGTCCGCTATCAGGGAGATGTATGGGCCCAGCATCAACTTCCCCCATACTCCCACTGCAAGCAGGATGGCTCCTGTTATCTAAGTATGAGAGGTGGAGAGACAGACGCAAGAGCGGGAAGGTAGTTAGCAGAACGGAAGCGGAGAAGTGGTGTTTATCTCTGCGACTCACACAGTGTAACAATAGATGCGTTTTATCGGCGTGATGAAGGGGAGAGGGAGGAAGTGGTAACAAGAGGCGAGAGGAATAAGACACAAATCGATAGAAGGTATGATGGTGAGCAACTGCTTTATGCATCAGCCTGCTCTCATGCCCAAGTGCCCCCCCTCCATAAAAAAACAACCAACCAACCAAACAAAAAAAACGCACACCCACCCACGCAGATATGCGTCAGAGACGCTTTTGATCTGAGGCGAGACGCTTCCTCGCTTCGTCCCTCTTAGCATTTCAAATGGGCGATCCGGATAAAAGAGCGCGTTGTCCAGGCTGCTGAAGCGGCCTGTGTCTCAGCTGGGTATGTCTCGCTGGCACTGGGAGGGGACCTGGGGGGTGGGGGGTGAGCGTGCTGATGACCTGACTCTTGTTAAGGCCAACTCATCCGCTCCCCTCCGATAGGAGATGGCTCGCCGCGATGCAGACTGGCCCTCTGGGCCGCACAAAAGCCTCTGTGTGCTCAGAACGGGTCAGACCTGGCGAGAGGAAGCTCTCGAATGGATCAGCAGCAGGAGGATTTCTTCCGTTTCAGACTCCTGTTTCTTCCGTTTCAAGATTCTGCAAGACTGTAATATCCTCTGTCAGATTACAGGCCGGAGCGTCTGTCTGTAGGTTAATCATTAACATTCACACTTTGCCCGATGACAGGACGTGCACAGAATGAGTGGCCAAAGGTTACTGACGGGACTGATTGTATTTTGATTGCTGTAATCTTCTGGATGTGTCTATGAATTCAAAGTCTGTTGTTCACATGTGGAATACAGCTCCTATTTTAAAGGGAAAAACCTATTTTCATCCAAACGTGGGCATTATTTTCCATGTAAACTGTGACTCACATGGTCAGTGGGTTCAGGTGAGATAAGACAGTTTAGAGGAAAACAACACGTCAAGAACTCGGGCTTGTGGGGCTGCTCTTCTCTCATTATTGGGATTCTTAGTATTACTACAGAAAATTGTTCATGTATTTAGCTCTTTTAATAAATCATCTACCAAAATGTTTTTCAGATGTTAGAAAGTATAAAGCACATTCCAAGCGTATGAACCCTTCAGAAAAGGTTTTATTCATCTGGAAGTTTCTGCTCTCATGCCTTTCTAATGGTTTTAATGCGTAGCTGCGGGTTCTGTTATGCAAGAAAGTGTGGGCTTTGTTGATGACTTGTGGGCGGCAAGATCCAAGATGAAAAAAACCAACTCCTTAGTGAAGTGATGACTGACAGAGTGGAACCACGAAGAACTTAGCAACATAAAATCATCTCTTTAAGCTCTATAGCACCTCATCACTCTCAAAACGTGAAGACCCCATTCACTCCAGCAACTGGTTAATTTCACCTGTCAACCTGGTCCACTGTGTGGATAAACTATGATTTAAAGAGTCTCTTAACATCACAAACACCAAAATGGTTGGGCCTAACAGGGGGGGGGGGGGTAGAATGGTTAAAGTGACGTAAAGGACCAGAAGCCTCTCTGCTGCTTCACGTCTCCTGTTGAATCCTAAAGCAATGCTCCTCTCTGGAGCCAAGAAACACCCCCCACACACACATTTTGAAATTCAAGGCCAGGCCGACCATCCCGGCTACAGCACAGGCCCCCTCCCCTCCTCCCCCTGCCCGACACAGAAACAGAAGGTGCGATGACAAAATATGCTGGCGAGGACATCATGCAGACTCTGCCACCTGCTCCGCACTTAATCATCCCGCGTCTCCGTGTGTCCAATACTGTAGATCTTCGCACTTAAGACATGATTTTCCACGACAATCTGACGACAGAGGATCCGAGGCCTGTCGCCGAGGACGCTCCTAAACCTCCACTCTGTGCCAGGCGATCCCCCCGCCCAATTTCCCCCTCAGGCTGGGAGAGGGCCACAGAGCCACGGCGATGGTGCACAGTCCTGATATCTGAAACCCGATAAACAAGAAGGCAGCACTACGAGACGCAGGCCAGACCTGACTAAATATAATAGTTCAGCCAGATACTCGGCACAGCGCTCCTAATGTTGCAGGAACAGCCCCCTGGAAGGCTGATTTAAACAGCTGAGCACTTCTGGGTTCCCACCTTGTGGCTTCAGTCAGATAAGGTTGGAAAGTGGAGTGAAACAATGGGAGAAGGTTTTTTTTCCCCTAACAGGCCAACGTATCAAGTTCAGGTTTCAAGTTTATTTTATTTATAGCCCAAAATTACAAACATCTGGGCATTACAAGCGGCGCTGTTGTGACAGCCTCTTTCCTTAGACCCTTGAACCGGGTCAGGAAAAACTTAAAATGGGAAAAGAATATGGGCTCATTAAGCAGTTGTTGGAGGGAGCCCCAAACAGGAAGTATCCGTTTCTGTAGGAAAGGATGCATCTCAACGATAAGAATTGGCGCTTGTTTTCCAGCTCGGCTAAGGTTAAGGGGCGTGTCTCAAAAGTCTCTATGTGTATTTGAGTTTCAAGAGACCGTGTCCCCTAAGACACCCATCAGAGAGAGACGACGTACAGACCAACGTGTGTCCGTTGTGGCAACCCAAGGCTACTTTAGGGGCCGTACATTAAGAACTGCATTATTTAGTGTGTTGTTCTGACTTTTAAACACACAGGTAGACATGTCTCAGACTACTGGCAGCAACAACCAATCTTATAAATCAATAAAAGCACAATTAAGAGGAAAGACGTGATTTGAGACAAACTGTCCCCTTTTCCCTTTTAATATGTGGGTGAAGAATCCAGCCAGTCAAAAATCCGTCTGCCAGTGTACTGCTGAAGCATACAACAGACAATCACTTTGACATTTTGGGAAATGGACATTGGACATCCTGTGGCACTGGGACTCGGGACACTGACAGGGGACTCTTTGTGTGGGGCCTGTTTTGCAATCTTGCCGTAACCTGAATATTCAGTTTTATTTGAGTCTTGGAATTTTGAAGACCAGCCTTTGTAAAATTCCTTAAGCAGTTGATGAATGGTTCAAGAATTTTGTCTCCATTTTGTGGAATATAATGAAGCAGCACCATTTGATCTCACTTCTCGCAGAGTTTGAGACCATCATCCACTGCAGGTCAATACCTGAGAGTGAGCTCTAAATCCGTGTA
The DNA here is from genome assembly GCF_003711565.1 of Takifugu flavidus. Taxonomy (NCBI): domain Eukaryota; kingdom Metazoa; phylum Chordata; class Actinopteri; order Tetraodontiformes; family Tetraodontidae; genus Takifugu; species Takifugu flavidus. The sequence continues at coordinate 13,145,702 of NC_079520.1, forward strand.
ATCAATGGAGCCATGTCGCTTTAGCGATTTTAAAACCGCTGCTTTACATCAAGTCGGAAAACCTATGGGTAGAGGTCCAATCACTTATTGTGATGTCAGAATTCAATCACAGGGATCCAAACACATTAGTATATTTCCACAGGGCCTGCAGAGAAGCCAGATTGCATATGTATATGTGTAAATAGTCACTTAGGTATGTTGTATCTCTTTTCCTGTTTTGTATTTAGTCTGTATATTTGCCTCAAAACAACTTTTCTGAGAATAAAAAGCTTCCGATATTTTTCTGTCTCTTGGACAGAATATTTAAAAATAGTTTTGCACCATTAAACAACAAAGTAATTTGAAGAAGCCCTTACATTGTGTAACATACAGATTTGGGGTAATTAAAAAACATACCTAGGGGACAGAGTACAATTTATTTTGCAATATTAGACAATGAAGATAAAAATGGAGGAGATTGAAGGCAAATTTCTTCTGAACAGCTGATGTATTTAGTATATAATTGTATATAAAAGTAAGGAGCCTATCAGGTGCATGGTCACTTTAAATGAAGCTATGTTGACCAAATCTACCTAAAATGGGGCCTAAATCCACAGGAAGGGACTATAGTTCTGTTAAATCCAGCGCAGTGAGATGAGCATCCTTCGGGGGTGCTACATGACAACAACCAACATGCTATGGCGCGCGCGCGCGCACGCACACGCACACAAAAAACGCCCAGCAGCCAAAACATGTGTTTGGTTCACCTTGACCAGCGTCACGACGCAATTTCCCTTCTTAAACGCCACAAGTGGCTACAATAAGGCCTTTATCGTCTCCATATGTCCACAACAACACCAGTCCTTCGGTGATGCTGTCGCCGTCCACCCCTTCGTCGCGCACGCAAAAACACACGCACACACACACACACACACAACAGTGGGGTTAAAAAGAACCACCGACGGACTGCGACTGTTGACAACGCGCACACACAAACAACGACCGTTGAGGGACACGTACCCAAAACACGAAGGAATAGACGATGAGCAGGGTTTTAAGGCAGGTGATGACCGGTTTGGTTTCCATTGTGCGGCGGACGTCAGAGCTGCTGTGCTAACGGAGAGCGGAGAGGAAGCGTCTGTGCGGGGGGGGGAGCAGCGTGTGTGCGGGGGGGGGGGGGGGGGGCAGCGTGTGTGCGGGGGGAGCAGCCGCAGCGCGTCAGCGGATCTGGGGCGACCCGCACAGGCTGAGCTGCAAAGGCGGGCTGGGAATCCGGAGAACGCGTGATGTTTGGACACGCACACGCACCTAAACACGTAAACACGGGGCTGCCTTTGCAGCAAAGCCTCCCTGTGCAGTAGTTAGATTAGCAGGTTTTTTAATATGCGTGAATATGGACAGAGGTACGGCTCCTAACTGTATCCTAGGAGCTGGGATTCACCACTGGGCCTGCAAAGTAACGTCACATGACAAACTCCTGCAGTTTAAAACGACGACCCCGAACCCGCCGGGCGAAAGTGAAAGCATAATGCTCTGGTGAATGTGTCAGGGGGGAGCTAATACAAGTGTGCCAGCAGATTACATGATGTGAAAGACAGATGCAATAAATAGGACGCTTTTTAAAAAAAATTTAGTGCAAAATTTAAAAACACAGTTACAGATGTGTGGTAACGATGGGTCGGGGAGGTCATAATCGTGTGGTTACAGATGAGGAAAAACAGCACTAATTTTATTACGTAAACATGAGAATTCAATGTACACTTCAGACAATACTTTAGGCTTAATAACATTAGACAGCCTCATTAAATAAAAGTCGCATACAAAAAATGTCCATTGTGACATTACATTGCAGTGCCTGTATTTATTTCACCACAGGCCTGATGCAAGAGTCAGCAGTGCTAAAATGGAAGCATTCCTTTGTTGCCACATATAGAAAAAGTCTGAGTGGCAGCAAATGACTGCTAGTTAAGCTAGAACGTTCTAACCCAACGAGAAACACTTCTTGATTGATCAAAAAAAAAAATCATCTAATGAACCCTGGTAGTTGTTGAAGACAAAAAAGTTGTGGGAGGTAGGTTTATCAGAAAGAGACGGTTATGTTATGACAAATGATGCTTAGAGGAGGCCTATTCAAACATTCATTAAAACATTCCCTGGTCTTGTTATCTTCTGTTTTTCTTCAGTGTTGAGTTTGTTGATTCTATCAGTAGCTCGGGGATTGATTGTGTGACGGAAGAAGCAGCAAAGGGCAAAATTTGCAAGAAGCCAGTAGAAGATCTTCCGCTGTAGGTCTCAGTGACTCACCCTCCACTGAGATGAACTCATGTAAACCCTGGTAGCTACTGTATTACTAGTGGCTAGTACACACTTTAAGGAACATTAACTGTCTAGTGCAACTGCAAACAGGTTTACAAGCCAACTAGTAGATAGTAGTTCACTAGTGAACATGTTGACTCCATCGAGTTTACCAGTAAGGGCCAAGAAGGTTTAACCTAGTTAACTAGTGGGCATGTTGGCCTTCGCTAGTGAACAAGTCACAGAATTATATGCACTTGTTAACTGGTGAGCTAGTGTGCATTCAAATCTGATTTCAGGGATACGTTAAATCCTCACTTCTCTTTTTGTAGACTTTCAAAAGCATTGAACAAGGGAACAGACCAGTGTTTACATGAGTTCATATAAACACTGAGGTGGGACAACTGAGACCTACAGCATAAGAGCTTCCACTGCCTTCTGATGTGGTCGCCCTCGCTGCTTGGTTTGTCACTCAATCAGTAGATTGTTCTTTTACACGGACCCGAATTCTGCCATCCACGCCTGGTACTTTTCCAGGTCTGCGGCAGAAACAGATTTAGAGATCTTTGTGAGCGTAATTGTAAAGTCCTCCATAGTCACAGGCATCTGAAGCTCATCTTTGGAAAGGGCCCGGATCTCCTCCGGGCTCAGGCCTTGGATTCGCCTTCGCATCGCCATCATGGAGGCGTCTCTGATGAAGACAGCAGAAAAGGGAAGTGTGTGTGGGGGGGTGTGTGTTAATCTTTGCATGGAATTATTGCGACATGCAGTTAAGACTCTCACTCCTCTCAGAGTAAAAAAGTCTCCTTTTTGATTGATGAAAACACAACTGTGACGAACCAACGAGCCTAGAACAATTTAGCAAATAGCTACTGTTCCAGTAGAGACCTGATATAACAATCACAGTAAAACATAGGTTTAAATACAGTAGTTATACATTATCATAGATAATATAGGTGATAAAACTTCATTTAGATCATTTATCAAAGACAACAATTCAAATTTCGGCCTGAAGCTGGCCCGACATTCATCCGTCTTTAAATCTGAATAATTTGTATTATGAAAATATTTGAATGCTAATCAGGACACATGTGTTCTCACCTGCAGACATTGGTGATATCTGCTCCAGAGTAGCCCTCGATCTTCTCAGCAATCAGATTCAAGTCCACATCATCAGCCACTTCCACTTCCTTCAGGTTGATCTTTAGAAGCTCCACTCGGCCCACAGCTACATACACCCACGCACCAAATGACCTCTAGTCAGACTGGGATTGGTACGTGCCACCTTATTTAGACCACTATGATGACCATGGCTCACCTGAGGGGAGAGGAATGTAGATCCTTTTCTCTAACCGTCGGCGCAGCGCCTCATCGATGTCCCAGGGAAAGTTGGTGGCAGCGAGGACCATGACCATCTTAGAAGGGTCCTCATCCTGAGTGTTGCCCATACCTGATCGTAAAACAGAAGCAGCAACATTAAAATCTGAATGCGTGACGCAACCAAAGTCAGTCAAGGGTTAATGGTTCAGATAATATTGCACTCACCATCCATCTGAACCAAAAACTCAGACTTTACTCTGCGGCTGGCCTCATGCTCATCTGAGGTCCCTCTCCTGCTACAGATGGAGTCAATCTCATCTATGAAGATGGTTGTTGGTGCATAAAACCGAGCCTAGGACACACTGAAGTTTTAACAGATGCTGGAGAATGCCGAGATATTCACGTCACTGTTCTACATGTGCAGCGACCGACCATTTCAAAAAGCACTCGGACGAGCTTCTCTGATTCGCCCCTGTATTTGGAGGTGAGCGTGGAGGAAGACACGTTAAAGAAAGTAGTCCCACATTCTGTGGCCACAGCTTTGGCCAACATGGTCTTTCCTGTCCCAGGAGGGCCGACCATTAGGACCCCCTATAAAAGAAAATCAATTTTTAAAAAGTTACCTCACAAAATACATGCCTGAAATGTCATTTTCACCATTAATACCAGTACTTTTATTATATGCTTAAATTTAGGTATGAACAAATGAGCATTTTAGCAGATTAAATTAAAATAAAAATTGTCTACAGTGAGAATCACATTTTTTTTGTATTTTTGCATTCATTCATTTAAGTCACTGAACAAATTTGTAGATTTGGGTATTTATTCAGCTGTGCATACAAATGGGATTTCAATTCATAATTTAAAATCTTTCTAATATGATTTCAATGGGTGCAAATAAAAAAAAGACAGAAACTAAGAGCTGGAGGAACTTCCATCTCTGCTTGTTCTGTGAGGCCCCTCTGGAGCAAGAGGGTGGCCATGATCTACGCCCCATGTGCCTGGGTCCTGAGCACCCGTGGAAGGGATTTTCAGGCAATCCCTACATGGACTGCAGCGGCTTGTCTTGGGGATTGAGGGCTGCCAGACTGGTGGAGGTGGAAGGTCCAGGCGATGAAAGTGACCTCCCCCCATTAGAACAGGCGCCTCTGGTCCTCCAGGGATACTCTAAGCGTCAGGCAGAAGCTACAATAGTTGCCCCTTCCAGGAAGAAGGCTGACCATAGCAGGCTGTCATTGAAGGTGATGGAGTTATCAGCTCAGTTGGCCCAGAGGAGTTCCGCTCTTACTGACTGCCAGCCTGATGTCCCCCTGGGGGAGGATGTGATATCTCTACACCAATGCCAGTGCTGATATCCGAATAGGATACGTTCTTCTTGGCAGCTTTAGCTACCCACATCCATGGCTATGAGGAAGATTCAAGAGATGTGGATCCTCAAGTATCTGAACAGTGCTACCGCACCATAGCTCATAGTTCGGTGGCTGCGCTGGAGACCAGCTCCATCTAGGCTATTATGCGCATGGTCCTAGGGCAGCCGCACATGAATGTGCTAGCAGAGCCAGCATCCGCAAGCACCTTTGTCAGGTGCAGGCCATTGTCTTTTTCTGTTCCCTAATCCGAGGACTACCTGAAAATGTAAAGGCTTTTTGCAGGGATACTAAGGCCTGCTACCATCTCTCTGGAGATGGCACTTAGTGATGCTAGGTGCCCTCACCCCCAGTGTCGGATCACAGACAACCTTCTCACATTTGCTTAATGTATGGAAGGCTCCATGCTGCATTTCATGTTGGCCTTCTGAGCTTCATTGCAGGTGGGAAAGTTACTACTGATTCTGTCACTTTTGACATGCCTCACAGGAGGAATTTGGCTTTATGTCCAGAGAACTGGGCTGAATGATGGTCATCCTGGTATGAGCTCGTCTCCAGGTTTAGCAGTCACAGTCAAACTTGGGGAGGCAGCCAGGAATACCATTTGCAGCATCCTGGTGGACACAGGGAAGCACTGGAATGATCAACTCATGCAGGACAGACCAGGCAGCAGCTTGCAGATCTTAGACAAATGCCTCCTCCTGACATGTCTCCTGCTGGGGGCCTGCGTACCACCGCCAACCCATGCCCGCGATCCCTCCAGACAGTCTCAAGAGACTCTCTGCCCCCCTTTAGGACTACTAGGGGTCGGGGGCAGCAGATGTCCTGCAAACTGTGGCACACAGAACATGGTTCAGGTCCCCTGACATCAAGGATGTTTACTTCCACCCAGTAGCAAAGGCAGTTTCTTTGCTTTTTCTATCGAGGCCACCACTGGCCGTTCAGGGTGCTATCCCAAGGAACCGGAACTGTGAGCAGTTCACATGGTTCTTAGGCACTTACTGCTAGATTTGAGCGGCAAGCATAGCCTTGTGCCTTCAGACAACACGTCGACAGTGTATCATATAAACCATTAGATCGGGACCAAGTCTGCGTGGCTGAAGAAGCGAACAGGGACCGCTGGGTGGCACCCTGCCTTGTCAGCCTTTGGGCAATATATCAAGGGGAGGGTCCACAATGGGTGAAGGGAACATCCTCGGATGAGTTGCCAGTTCATCGCAGGGCCCTATATGAGCATTTGTGTGTTCGGTACCTTGCTCAAGGGTACCTTGGCAATGCTCTGAAGGTGTTTGGACACCTTCCCCTACTACCAGAACACCTTCCATGTTTTGTCTGCCCTGGGACTCAAACATCTTTATTTAAAAGATATTTTACAACATAATGAAGAAAACCTGGAAATTCAAAGAAAAATAGCCAGGGGGTCGACTGTGTTAGAGGTCACATCCATTATATCGTTAAACTGACTTACACACTAAAACAGACTATATGTTTCATTTACAGTTGTTTTTGATTATGGCGATGGTATATTGGGTTTAAAAAACAATACAATACTTGCCATTTAATAAAGTTTTCTCTTTTTATGCTGATATAATCAAAATAATCCGTCACTGGTGAGAAGGAAGACGGTGCAGTGTACAATGTGAGGGAGTCATGTCAGCCATCTATATTTTATATCAAAGGCTTCTATTTTTTCTGTAATATATTATATGAAAATAAATTCTGCTCAGCATCTTTGTGTGTTTTACCTTCCAAGGACGACGAATGCCCTTAAAGAAATCCGGCATCCACATAGGGAGAACCACAGCTTCTCTCAGCAGCTTTTTGGCATCTTCCAGGTCAGCGATGTCATCCCTAAAGCCCAACCAGAGAAATCCGTCAACAGGACCAAAAAGAACCATTAGTTGCCAACATCAGCATGTGCATCCTACCAGTGTATATTTGGGTTACGTGACACAATATCTCTCTCCAATACGTCTACCAGGTCACTGTCATATCCGGCACCATCAAACTTCTTCAGCTCTACATCTCCTGGATCTGCAGCCCCTTTCTTTCCCTTTTGGATTAAAAAAAGCAAATCAATCAATCATTCATTTATTTTTTTTAGCCATCTATATGTTAATCCAGTCACATTATCAATCAAACAGTAGTAGTCCGACCTTATCGTCTTTGGCCTTGAAGCCTCGGGCGTCCTTGAATCCTGGTCGTTCTGGTTTAGAGTTGGCCTGACCTCGAACTCCAGCGCCTCTATGCTGGAGACCGGGGGAATCTCTCCGCTGCTGTTTTACCCCAGTGCTGGGTCGCTTCAATGGAACAGGATTCCTACACAGACGGAATCAAGAAAAGAAAATATACACATGAGGATGTTAATTTCAAGTGAGTCACATATACATTCCAGGTGCAGCAATAGCATTAAACCAGTTCTGCTGTTTCCGCTATGATGTCACACAGTAAATCATGGTTACTCACAGACTCACTTGTAGAATTTAAAACGTCTCTATGAACTGTGTGTGTTATATTACAGACTCTAATGCAAAGCATGCTCAGTTGCCCTAGTCCATCCGGTTTTCTGTCCTACCAGGTAGAAAATGCTCCAAGGAAAGTTGGGTACCAGGTAAATGCATGTATACGTATCTGGAAGGACAGAAATTCCAGCTGAAGTGTGCTCCTCGAGGACTGGATTTGGGCACCCCTGCACTAATGGGTTTCATTCTTCTTAAACGTACTTCTCTTTTAATACATTAATTGGTGCCTTTGCAGTGTAGAGAGACGAGGAAACTCAGTAACACCTATAATGTTGACAAATGTCTTAAATACTGCTGGGTAAAAGGGAAATGGGTAGCGGTTTAGCAAAGTTTCAACCTCTGCACAAATACCTGTGTTCTGCTGGGACTGGAGGGGGCCAAACTACTGGATCTTCGGGGCTCCGCTCCAACTGGGAGGCTAAGGAGTCATTTGGCTTCTCAGACTTAAAGCTCTCAAGTGTCCCTGTGATGGATTTTACCTGCTCATACTCCTCAGTCAGCTCCAGTCTGATCTGAAAAGAAGCATCAGGAGTCCAGTTTTACACCACAACACAGAAATGGGTACCTGCTGCTGTGTTTTGATAACTTTAGACGTTCAAGACGTTATGGCTGACAGATATCAACTATTGACCATAATGGAATATAATGTATAATGTACAGACAGGGTGTTGGTAACTGACCTGCTGCCATTTGACCTTGACTGCAGGGTCTCTCAGGGTCTGGCAGTGCTTCTGGATCTGCTGTATGACACCCTCGTAGTAAACAATGGAGGAGTCATAACTCCCCAGCAAAGCATATTCCCGAGCCCTCTTGGCGTAGTCGCATATTTCAGCCAAATTCATGCTGAATAACAGCTACATGGGAAATAATATGGTAATGTTGAAAAACAGCAGTTTTTTTGTCATGAATTAATCTTAAATTATGAGCCCAGTCGACCACATGTTGCCCCAACCTGTAAAAAACAAGAGATTCCAAATGCAGGCTGAGCAAGCTAAAGCGGGAGGCTGTGTTCATATCTGAAGGTCACTGCGATAGCCGGTGCACTATGCACCTGACTGCGATTTTACGACTCTTTTCAAATTTTATTGCATTCTTCTACCGGAAAACCCTGTAAATTTCACCGATGCTAGCTTGTGCTAGCTTGCTATCCAGCCCCCAACGATCCCAATCTGTGGTGCAATAAATAACACAGACGCGTCTTAATCCTCCTGGCATCTGTTAAATGCATGCAGACAAAAAACGACCGAATCCATAACGTATGTTCCGGTTTACAAGAGGCGTAAAACAGTGAGATGATTCACATACCTGGATTAAAATCTATTTTAGTGCTAGGTTCTGAATCAGATGTTCTATGGTGAGGAAAGTGTTTCCATGGCCGCAGAAAGACGCCGTGCGAGAAATGCAGAGCGTGCTGCGTTCACGGACTTCACGAAAAGCTGTGATCTTATGCCATCTACTGAGGACAAAAAGTGTTACAGCGCTCGAATAGATGTCTGATTATTCGTGGTGGTATTAAATATGCTACTGTATATAAAATTAGATTCTGTTTTTCTTTTATTCCATCAATCGTCATGCAGATTTGTTTTTTATATTTATGAGCTCAGACCTACAGCTGGCTCAGCTGAGACATCGGGTTGTGCATTCTGCTGAAAAGACTAGTTTAACTGCCACACGCAACATTGAACATTGAAAACCTAAGTTTACATCTGGATTACCTCTCAAACTGGGTGAGATGAACGGCTGAAGCTATGAAACATGCACACCCTGTTTCAGCTGCACCCCTGACATGCTTAATAATATTGCTATATCTTTTGATGACAAGGAGCTTCAGTTTTAAGACCAGTTGCTCTCCTGCCAGCCTGTTTTCTGCCCCTTTTCTTTGGTTGGCCTTCACGACTTTGTTTCCAACTTTGAAGTGGAATGAATTCATATCCTTACAAGACCCAAACTCACATATGCTCCGTCACACTGACCAACCATTTGAACCAAACTCTGAGGGTCATCTGAGGTTCCTCTCCAGATGGACTCAGTCTCATTGTTGTTGGTGTGTAAAACTGAGCCTCGGACACTGAAGTTTTAACAGATGCAGGAGAATGCTGAGATATTCGCTTCACTGCACGTTAAAGGACGTATTCCCACATTTCTGACAGCTGATCTTATGTCTACAACAATAATAATGATATAATAGTGATCACTGTAATAATAGCAATAAGAACTCTAACCTTTTCTATCTTTGAATTCTTTCATCTGTCTGTGCAAAGATAAGTGGTTTTGCCTTGGCAGCTCCAAATGTAGACGTTAAACATCCACTCCGCTCATCTGACCTCAATCCCTAATGTGTTTAGGTAGCAAGGGAGTTAACTTTTGTCCTGATATATTAACCACTCATTACGGAAGGAAAACTATCTAATTAGGTCCTTTGACCAACAGTCTGGCCATTCCAGTCCTGTGGGCTGTGTTGAATCAGAAGACACCAGTGTTAGCAGAAGCGCTACTGCCAGCTGGTTGCTCTTCATTGGTAAATTTAGCATTGACGTCTGTCTGTCCTCCCGTGTCAACTTCAGTGTCACAGGTCCAGGTAGTTTCTGGCCCCTTTGGAGCCACAGCAACATTTGGAACTAGGTTGACTCAAGTCGACCTGGTCACCGACTATTCCCCCCACATCTTAAGGTCTCTTTTTCTTTATGGCTCTTCTGGCAAACTCAACTCGCGAGACCTCATTAAGGGCGAACATCTCGAGAGGAAGAGGGGTGCGGCGCGTACTAGTGCACACTGGGTAATGTAGTGTAGTCATTGGAGTATGGCCGTCCGCCAAAGGCTAACATTTAAAAATGCTCAGTACCGGCTAAATTAAAGCACTTAAATGTCTACAGAAAAAACGACTGAATCCTCAACATACATTCTGCTGTACAAAAAATGTTAAACAGTGAGATGAATCGCATACATGTATTAAAATCTCTGTGCTAGGTTCTGTGCTGAGGAAAGCGTTTCCATGGCGGCAGAAAGACGCCGTGCGATGAATGCAGAGCGTGCTGCGTTCACGGACTTCATGAAAAGCTGAGACCGCCTGCAGTCTACTGAGGACAAAAAGTCTTACAGGCCTCTAACTGATGATTAATAGTAGGCTAATACGCTATTAATTATGCTATTGGCGATTCAATTGTTTTTTTTTTCGTTTTTCTTGTGGTTCAAAATCCTTGAATGAGTCTTGCAGTCCATTGAGATTTTTTACATTTATGATCCAGACCTACTTTTATTTACTATAACAGAGAAAAATTACCCATAATAAATCCTGATCAATTGGAAATTTGTGATTCGATGTAGACAGTCAGATGCTCCTGATGTTTTATTAGTCTGTTGAAGCAGGTGCCATCTTCTTTAGGTCCCAGGCATCAAGGCTAAGGAGGCCATCAGACTGAACATACTGACCAGAGATGTTGGTCTAATCCTGGCTGGTGGTCCATGCTGCCTATTCTCACAACATTAAAAAAGTTTTTTCTACATTTAACACTCACACAATGCCATGTTTACTTAAAAGGAATCTCCATAATGTTGGAAAGTGGTTGCCAAAGTGTATGCACGTAGTCTTTAATAATATTCAAAGACCAAAAGAACAAATATTGGCATGTTAATTGCTTTTTATATTTTTTGTATTGTCAGGATTTGGGAGAAGCATCAAATCATGCATTTATTTCATTAAACAGAATATTAATTTAAGACATTTTTGTAGAAACACTACAGTAAACTGTTCAAAGTTTTATTTTTTTCTTGACAGAACATTCTGCCTTTAACACTGTTGTGTTATATGGCTGTTTGCATGTAATTGATACATATAGCTAACTGCAGTGTCTACGTTTTGTTCTTTTAATTAGTGCATGTTACGTGCAGTTTCACCGACAAATATTTGGCAAAGCCTTACATCAGGCAGGGAAAAACAGGGAAATGTGAACTGCTCCTGGCAGATTTTATTATTTCAGTCTGTGTTCTCATTGGTTGCTTTCCTAAGCGCTGCTGATGAAGTTTAAGAAGACGTTCATCAACATTATTAATGTATTCCTTCAAAATGGATGTGAAAAGTGGATGAGGTCAGCACTGACAAATGGTTGGTTCTTGTTCCCTCTGGTTCCACAGCTGCATGCTGCTTCCCTCACTCAGCTGCTTCAGTCTCATGGGTTTGTGGCTCTTCAGTCTATAAGCCAGGGTCAGAAAGATGGAGTCAACATGCTCCTTCTCAGCAGGGTCCTTGGCTGAAGTCTCAAACAGTGGGTAATTGTAGCTGTCTGCAAAACACTGTGCCGCTGAGGTGGAGACCTCCCGACGCTCCTTCAGGTCACACTTGTTGCCCACCATGATGCGCGGCACCATCCACCCCACGGAGTGGCGGCTGCACTCGTCAATCCACTCGGGGATGCTCTCGAATGAGGCGAGGCTGGTCACATCGTAAACAAAGATGACAGCATGGACACTGCGGTAGTAATGCTCCACCATGCTTCTCCTGAAACGCTCTTGACCTGCAGTGTCCCAGATCTGCAGCTGGTGCAAAACAGAACCAGAGTTTCAAATGTTTTGAGTGTATTTTCAAATCATTCGGCTGCTGGTATTAGATTCTTGGTGGTTTAGGGAGCATTCGCTCTCACTCATCATGAAGGGATGATTATTTAACAGGGTAGGCCTGTGATTTGGTTCAACTTTAAAACATGTCTCTTCTCTTTGTCTACTTACTTCAGTACCGCCAAAGATTGTGGCATACCTTTCCGACTAAATGAATTGCGGGGTGACGAAGAATGAGATCAAGAGTCTATTTTTTCTTTCAAGTCCTCACCTTTATATTTACCCCGTCGAGCTCCAACGACCTCTCTCGAAAATCAACCCCGATCGTTGCTTCGGGGTTCTCCAAGAAAGTACCCCCGCAGAATCTGTACGTCAAACACGTCTTTCCAACATTTGAATCTCCGATGACTATTATCTTAAAGATCCACGGTTGCGCGCTGTCATAGTCGTAGTGTGAGGAGAGCTCCAGGGAGTCGTCCAGCCCGATAACGGTGCTGAAATCCTCCTCCGGTTTGTTTTCTATTGCCATTGCTCATGTTCTCGCGGTCCAGACGTGGACAACATGGAGATATCGCGAGAACTTCACAGACCGACAGATCACACACAAACTGGTCCATAGTTCGATAGGAATTTATTCCAATTTAAGTTTTAACATAAAGATTTTTATTGATCAATATGTATTTTTCGTCCGTCCTATTATTGTTTTGTTAAATATATTTATAAAATTGTATTGGAAATAGTTTCATATCTGTCACATTTTGAGTTATATACAGTATACAGTACATGGCCATAGGTATGGGATATTGGAGAGGTAAATACGTTTTGAAGTTACTTAGGAGCTGAATTACCAGGGACGGTTTAAAGACAGAGACGTCACTGTTTATGGTTCAAAACAGCCATATTAAATTTTTTAATGTCAATGCTTTCCTTCAAGGGAAATAACGCTAAACTATACCAAATGCAAACCTTTGCATCGTGCACGACACGGGACACATTATACACGAGCTTCAATACAACAGAATAGCAGTAGAGGGCGCTCAAATACGATATATAAAACGTAAACATTGGCATGTTCCTTTGTTCCAATGTCTTCAAGGCTGTCAGAATTACTTTCACCACTTTGGCCCCTCTTGGTAGAAATAATTCTTTTACACGGACCCGAATTCTGCCATCCACGCCTGGTACTTTTTCAGGTCTGTGGCAGAAACAGATTTAGAGATCTTTGTGAGCGTAATTGTAAATTCCTCCATAGTCACAGGCATCTGAAGCTCATCTTTGGAAAGGGCCCGGATCTCCTCCGGGCTCAGGCCTTGGATTCGCCTTCGCATCGCCATCATGGAGGCGTCTCTGATGAAGACAGCAGAAAAGGGAAGTGTGTGTGGGGGGGTGTGTGTGTTAATCTTTGCATGGAATTTTTGCCACATGCAGTTAAAACTCTAAGAACAATTTATCAAATAGCTACTGTTCCAGTAGAGACCTGATATAACAATCACAGTAAAACATAGGTTTAAATACAGTAGTTATACATTATCATAGATAATATAGGTGATAAAACTTCATTTAGATCATTTATCAAAGACAACAATTTAAATTTCGGCCTGAAGCTGGCCCGACATTCATATGTCTTTAAATCTGAATAATTTGTATTATGAAAATATTTGAATGCTAATCAGGACACATGTGTTCTCACCTGCAGACATTGGTGATATCTGCTCCAGAGTAGCCCTCGATCTTCTCAGCAATCAGATTCAAGTCCACATCATCAGCCACTTCCACTTCCTTCAGGTTGATCTTTAGAAGCTCCACTCGGCCCACAGCTACATACACCCACGCACCAAATGACCTCTAGTCAGACTGGGATTGGTACGTGCCACCTTATTTAGACCACTATGATGACCATGGCTCACCTGAGGGGAGAGGAATGTAGATCCTTTTCTCTAACCGTCGGCGCAGCGCCTCATCGATGTCCCAGGGAAAGTTGGTGGCAGCGAGGACCATGACCATCTTAGAAGGGTCCTCATCCTGAGTGTTGCCCATACCTGATCGTAAAACAGAAGCAACAACATTAAAATCTGACTGCGTGACGCAACCAAAGTCAGTCAAGGGTTAATGGTTCAGATAATATTGCACTCACCATCCATCTGAACCAAAAACTCAGACTTTACTCTGCGGCTGGCCTCATGCTCATCTGAGGTCCCTCTCCTGCTACAGATGGAGTCAATCTCATCTATGAAGATGGTTGTTGGTGCATAAAACCGAGCCTAGGACACACTGAAGTTTTAACAGATGCTGGAGAATGCCGAGATATTCACGTCACTGTTCTACATGTGCAGCGACCGACCATTTCAAAAAGCACTCGGACGAGCTTCTCTGATTCGCCCCTGTATTTGGAGGTGAGCGTGGAGGAAGACACGTTAAAGAAAGTAGTCCCACATTCTGTGGCCACAGCTTTGGCCAACATGGTCTTTCCTGTCCCAGGAGGGCCGACCATTAGGACCCCCTAAAAAAGAAAATCAATTTTTAAAAAGTTACCTCACAAAATACATGCCTGAAATGTCATTTTCACCATTAATACCAATGCTATTGAGGATAAATCTGGTTTTTAACATGTTGGGATGAAGTACTGCCAATAAAGCAGTTGATAACATCAGTGGATTCCATCATCATCAAGTAACATTTAATTTAAATGTAGTCATCTCGCTTGTATTAATGTATGGCAGTCCAAAGATACTTTCAGTAAGTTTCAAATTGTTTGTCCCACGATATCAGGAGCAAATTATTAGGAACCATAAAGATTGTTCAGTGAATGTGTTTACTGAGCAACCAACACATATTTGAGCGTTGAAACTCTATGGAAACATTTAGGCTGGTGAGAAGGAAGACAGTGCTTCTATTTTTTCTGTAATATATTATTTGAAAATAAATTCAGCTCAGCATCTTTGTGTGTTTTACCTTCCAAGGACGACGAATGCCCTTAAAGAAATCCGGCATCCACATAGGGAGAACCACAGCTTCTCTCAGCAGCTTTTTGGCGTCTTCCAGGTCAGCGATGTCATCCCTAAAGCCCAACCAGAGAAATCCGTCAACAGGACCAAAAAGAACCATTAGTTGCCAACATCAGCATGTGCATCCTACCAGTGTACATTCGGGTTACGCGACACAATATCTCTCTCCAATAAGTCTACCAGGTTACTGTCATATCCAGCACCATCAAACTTCTTCAGCTCTACATCTCCTGGATCTGCAGCCCCTTTCTTTCCCTTTTGGATTAAAAAAAGCAAATCAATCAATGTTTTTTTTCTCTCGCTGTCTATATGTTAATCCAGTCACATTATCAATCAAACAGTAGTAGTCCGACCTTATCATCTTTGGCCTTGAAGCCTCGGGTGTCCTTGAATCCTGGTCGTTCTGGTTTAGGGTTGGCCTGACCTCGAACTCCAGTGCCTCTATGCTGGAGACCGGGGGAATCTCTCCGCTGCTGTTTTACACCAGTGCTGGGACGCTTCAATGGAACAGGATTCCTACACAGACGGAATCAAAAAGAGAAAAACTTACACATGAGGATGTTAATTTCAAGTGAGTCACATATACATTCCAGGTGCAGCAATAGCATTAAACCAGTTCTGCTCTTTTCCCTATGATGTCACACAGTAAATCACGGTTACTCACAGACTAGAACGTCTCTATGAAGTGTTTTTGTTTGTGTTATATTACAGAGGCACTATACTCTAATGCAAGGGTGGCTAAGTCCAGTCCTTGGGGGCTCTCTACCAGCTGGTTTCCTGTCCTACCAGGCAGAAAATTCTTTCTCCCAGGAAAGTTGTGTGCCACCTGGAAGTGCTGTACATCTGAAGGACATAAATTCCAGCTGAAGTGTGCTCCTCGAGGACTAGATTTGGGCACCCCTGAACTAGAGTTTGTAAAACTTCATTCTTTTTAAATGTATTTTTTAAATTCATTAATGGATGCCTTTGCAGTCTAGAGAGAAAAGGAAACTCAGTAACACTCATGTTGACAAATGCATTAAATACTGCAGGAAAAAAGTGGCTGGGTAAAAGGGAAAAAAGTCATTGGGGGGGTTAGCAAAGAAACTTCTGCACAAATACCTGTGTACTGCTGGGACTGGAGGGGGCCAAACTACTGGATCTTCGGGGCTGCACTCCAACTGGGAGGCTAAGGTTACAGTCGGCTGCTCAGACTTAAAGGTCTCGAGTGTTCCTGTGATGGATTTTACCTGTTCGTACTCTTCAGTCAGCTCCAGTCTGATCTGAAAAGAGGCATCACAACACAGAAAAGGGTAACTGCTGCTGTGTGTAGATTACTTTAGATGTTCAAGACGTTATGGCTAAGAAAATAGCAACTATTGACCATAATGGAATATAATGTATAATGTACAGACAGGGTGTTGGTAACTGACCTGCTGCCATTTGACCTTGACTGCAGGGTCTCTCAGGGTCTGGCAGTGCTTCTGGATCTGCTGTATGACACCCTCGTAGTAAACAATGGAGGAGTCATAACTCCCCAGCAAAGCATATTCCCGAGCCCTCTTGGCGTAGTCGCATATTTCTTCCAAATTCATGCTGAAAAACAGCTACATGGGAAATAATATGGTAATGTTGAAAAACAGCAGTGGATTTTTTCCCCCCACGAATTAACATTAAAGTATGATCTTAAAAACACATGTTGCCTTAACCTTTAGTAAAGACCAGATTCCAAATCCAGCAAGCCAGCAAGTGAATGGCTGTATTTATTTATGAAGATCATGGTGATGGGCAGTGCACTATGCAACTGATTTTGATTACAACTTTCTTTCCAATTTCTATTATATTGTTTTCCAGTTACACCCTGTCATCTCAACGATGGTAGCCTGTGATAGCTTTCTAATAGGCCCCCAACAATCCCAATAATTGTGGCAATAAATAGCACACATATCCTCACCCTAGAAGCATCTCTCAAAGCTATGCAAACAAAAAATGACTGACTCCATAATGTATGCTCCGGTTTACAAGAAGTGTTGAACAGTGAGATCATTGAAAACTAAGTGTTTTGACTCATATGTTCTATTTTGAGGTGCTAATTTTGGGTCTGATTTGCTTTGGTTCCGCCTCACAATGATGTCAGAATCTAAACACGCCACGAAGAAGTCCTGGGTTCACCCCTGGCCTTAGAGGTGTGGCTTTTCTCTGCACAATAAGGATCTTCACGAGTCCTGTCTCCCTGTGGATTGAACTGAATGGATTGCCATGTGCTCCGAGGCTTGGCTCTGGAGAGTCAGGTCTGTTGAGAGAGTATTTGGTCTATTGTTCTGGAGAGAGACCAGACTATCTGCACAAACCTGTCGGTTTGTTTGGCCAATCACCCATTGCTATCCAGGTTATGCTTGACCTGATGAAAAAGCAAGGTGAGGCTCTCATTAGTATAACTCCCAGAAGTGATGCAAAAAAACCCTCCTGATAACCTCTGCAGGTCAACATCATCAAATGTTACTAACAGCTCAGCGCCATCTGTGGGTTTGGGTCCCCAGGTTGTGAAATACTCCCAAGAAATGGGGAATTTTGCAATATTTTTACTACAAACATCCACGAGGTGATATACCCGGATCACAGGCAGTTTCTGAGAGTTGCATTCAAAGGCAGGGGCGATGACTACATGACTCTGCCATTCAGCCTGTCACTGGGTCCCTGCACCTTCACCAAATGTGTCAGGGTTGCATTAGCATAATGGACCAAGTAGAGGATTGGGCTCAAGTTGCAAGCTCACTAACACTGATGCATATCCAAGCACTGGGCTTTTCAATCAATGTACAGAAGAGTTCAATGATCCCAAGGCAACAGTTTTGTTCCATTGGTTGGGCATATGCGAGCACATCTGCAAGGGTCAGGGCTGGCGGCATTTCGCCAGTCTTGCTCAATGTCAGTTGGGACAGAATGCATTTCCAAATAATTTCGCAGCTGATAGGCAAAATGGCATCAGTGTTCATAGTGGTTCCATCCGTTACAGATTTGAGCATTTCCACACTGGTCTCACTGGTTCTGGACACGGCATCTCTTCCATGCAAGACGGTGATAACACCATGATCCACACATGTTCCTAGTCAATTGATCCTGGGACCAGACTTTCTCTCCTGAGGTGTTCCCATCTATGGTGGTGCAAATATGGCGCTGTGTTGGCAGGGTGGAGGTGGGTGCAATTGCCTCCACAGCAAACATCCATTGCCTCCTGTTCTTTTCTATAATGGACTGTAGTGAACCCACGGGGACGGATGTGTTAGTGCACTTGTTGCCCAACACTCTGCTGTATGCATATTCCTCAGTGGAAAGGATTTTGTTGGTGCTAGAGAGGGTCCACCAGCAGGACTGAAATGTGCCTCTATTTATTTGCTCAACTGTGGATTTGTTAACATTGCTGTTGGAGTTACTGGATAATGGTCTTTTGTATTATACAATTTATTTGGCAGCCATATCTAATGGCCATGGTTAAATAAAGTGATGTCATGTGCTCACCCTCTTACCATGTGATTCCTGAAGGGATCAGTAGGTTAAAGCCTGTAATTAAGCCCTTTTTGCCTCGGGTAATTTCGATTATTTTGCTAGAGGCTCTTTGCGGTCCTCCATTTGATTCAATTGAGTCTGTTGATACTGCTGTCAGTTTGGGCGTTACCAAGCACTTACCTATGATTCCAGTTGAGAAGATAGGCACATGGACACAGTTCTGTGTTGTCTTCTTTGAATGGAAATTATATCACTGACCCAACCTTTACCTGTAGTATAGTATATGGTACTGCACAGTAGTAATAGAAGGTCACACAATATCATAGACTGCTTTATGATCAAAGCACATTGAACCTTGGAAGATGATGTATCCTAGTCCCTCAGAGCCTTTGATTACATGCTGTTTGGTCCTGTTTCTGCATGAGCCTGGACCAGTCCTGACTGACTTGTTAAAACAGTCAAGCGTGCAGTCAATGCCAAATGTACATCATTAACTTCATTTGTCTTGACAGAACTCTACTGTTTTGTTCCTAAATGGCTACATACTGTATAACTGATCCATAAACTAAGGTGCAGTCTCTAAAAAACTTTCTTCTTTTAAGCAGTGCATTTATGTGAAGTTTTTGAACTACAAATAATTGTCAATAAAAAAGGGAAAAGGCTAAAAGGACATTCCTGATTTCAGTCTGTTGTTCATCGGTTGCTTTCCTAAACACTGCTGATGGAGTTTGAGTAGACCTTCAGCTGTCCTGTCAGCTCTAGGCTTGATTCA
Source organism: Takifugu flavidus (assembly GCF_003711565.1). Taxonomy (NCBI): domain Eukaryota; kingdom Metazoa; phylum Chordata; class Actinopteri; order Tetraodontiformes; family Tetraodontidae; genus Takifugu; species Takifugu flavidus. Next base: position 13,164,999 of record NC_079520.1, read on the forward strand.
GGGAAGAGGACATCCCCGCCTCGTATATTCTAGTCAATGTTTTGATGCACATATTCACTATGGCATTGTTTCATTTACAAAGATCTTGTATTGCTGACGGGAAAGTCGGACCACTATGCAAATTCTTCTCCAGCACATCCCAAATGTTCTCACTGGGATTAAGGTCTGGCCTCTGTGATGGCCAAACCACGCGTGAAACTGACGTCTCATGATCCCTGAACCCCTCTTCCACAATTTGAGCCCAATGAATCTTGATATTGTCATCTTGGAATTTGGCTGAGCCATTAGGGGAAAAAACTCCATTGCTGGAATAATCTGGTCTTTCAGTATCTTCAGGTAGTCAGCTGACCTCACTCTCTGAGTACGTAACGTTGCTGAACCTGGACCTGAGCAGGTGCAGCAACCTCAGCTCAGAGCTGCCACCACAGGCTTGTCCAGTCAGCACTGGGCATGATGGGAGCATCACTTCATCTGCCTCTCTTGTTACCCTGACGAACAGGAACAGGGTAAATCTGGACCCTTCAGACCACATGACTTTCTTCCACTGCTCTAGTCTCCAGTCTTTATGGTCCCGAGCAAATAAAAGCCTTTTCCCCACCGATTAGCCTCACTGATTAGCGGTTTACTTAAGGCTACACAGCCGTTTAGCCCCAACGTCTTTGGTTCCCTTCATATTGTGCATGTGGAAAGCTCTTTCAGTAGTAAACACAGCCCTGAGATCTGTTGTTCACCTATGATTTGATTTCAATAAACATTTAAGTGATTGCCGATCCCAACAGCTCAGCACTTTTTTCCCAAACACATTTCTTCCAAGGGAGTGAGAGAGAGAGAAACAGATTCATAGAAGCACGCACACTTTATTACACAAGACCTTTTATAAAGCAAAACTCTGCATCATTCAGAGGAATAACAGTGAATTATGCTCATTATCCAATTTATTCAACCCTATTCTAAAACTCTGTGGTGGAATGGACTGCCCGCAGCATCTGTAACAAGCTCACACATTAGTAGGGTTGAGTGTTTTGCCCTACTGAACACTCACAAGTATGTAAGTTGGAAAGGACGATAGATTTTAAAAACCAACAAACATGCACACAAAATACTGTTAGACCAAACCAATTCACCTTTTAAAGAAAGAAAAGAACTCTGGATGTTGAATATAAAACCAAGTAAAAATCACACAACTAAAGCTTCTAAAATCCCCCCCCCCCCTCCCAAAAAAAACCTTTTAAGAAAAGTTCTTTGTGCAACACAAACCTGAGTATTGTACAGTGCATTGGCTTCTCACTCTCACCTTGTAGTCTCAACAGAGTGACATCTTAATTCGCATTCACAACATTAACACAGCAAATTATAAACCCTTATGAATGTCTGAATGTCCAGTTTAAAACATGGGAACTTCGTGCTGTCTGATCTCCCAAATGATACATATTTCAAGTCGGTATAGCGCTCAAGCGACCAAAATTAAGGACATCATTTGTCAGATGTTTATGCCGCCCCTTCTCGCAGAATATGTATCAGTTACACAAAGCAGCCTGTGCAGAACTTTTGCAGTTCTTGAATAAAAACTTAGACCTGATATTTTGACTTGGCAGGAGGAGAATGAATGGAACATCATGATGGCTCAGGACTGGAAATTAATCATTTTGTGTTAAGTTTGTTAAATTGTCCATTTCTCTGTGGTGGAAAAAGTATATTCACTTTAATTTATTTCAAATTCACACATAGAACCCCGAAACAGCACCATAATATCGTAAATAAAGGGTCAGGGCTTCATAATGTACAGCTTATGCTGCACTGACTTTTTGAAATCCTTCTTTGTGCATCTTCCCCTCTCTTTAAGTAAGATTAACTGTGTAGTACAAGATAATTTAAAGAAAATAATCCATAATTCTTTTGGTGAATTGCAATTTGTTTGTTTGTTGCAATAAGCTTTTATTGTAATTCCCAGTTTTAAAAGTGGTAAAAGGTATCAAAATAATAAATTACCTTTTGAAATGGTACAATGCCTGTTGGGCTGGCAGCAGTGCAATGAGATGGTTGGGAGATTTGTTATTATTTGAAAATAAGAGCTCTTTGTCTAGTATTGGTAGTCCAAGCAATATTTCTAAGAGAGGATTCCACATAAAGTCAGTGCAGTACTGTGGATTTTCTGTCACATTCTTTTTTATTGTGGATTTTATTTTGCAACCCAAGTTGTGCCACAGTGAATCATAGGCTGGATCATGGCATACTTTATCATTCCACAATGCATAAAGAGAAACTGTGTCTAATGTGTATAGATTATATTTAAAAAAGACTGAATTTGATTAAACCAGTTGTGTGGAAAATATTTAAGAATCAGAATGGGGTCCATTATAAAAGGAGACTCGCTTGAAAAGACCCTGTAAACTGTCGATGGATTGTTAAAAATTACATTCTTTGACACAGTAAAACAATTCTACTACCAATTCTCATCTGAAAAGGAGCTAGAGCTGCCCGAATCAGAGTCTGCATCTGTCAATCCATCAAAGTCCCAGTCGGCACTGGAGCCGCTGTCATCTTCCTCTTCTGTGGAGAAACGGTGTGCGGAGCTCAGGCACACTGGGTAAACGCGTGTTGAAACACACACAGGCCCCAGAGTGGACACATAGACAGCCATGATGCTTTTCCAAGTGTCCCTGCCTGGGTCATATTCATGCATTAGAACCCTGTTCTTATTGTGCTGGAGCAGAGTCTGAGTGAGGAGAAGCAGCTTACTGTTGTGCTGAATCACCTGGTAATTTAGGGCGTGGCTGTCAATAGGAATATCACCCAGTCTCTTCCATTCCCCTCTGGACGGACTGTAGGCTTTCACTACGGGAATGTCACACACACAGATAATCTGGTCCTGAAACACGCAGGCTTTATGAAGTTTGTCTCTTCGCAGTGATCCACAGTGGCGCCACCGGTTCCTCTTGGGATCGTAGCAAAGCATTCTCCTCCTGCTCACCACGTACATGAGGTCATTTAGCACGACCACTTGCATTTTACCTAAAGAATGAGGCAGGGAGGCGACAAGAGTCCACTGGTTCCTCTGAATGCTGTAGCATTCAACCTCCTTCAGTTTGGTGTCTGTCACTGGATTTCTTCCTCCAAGAATGTAAATGTGACCACTGAGGTAACCCATTCCAGAGTGTATTCTCCCCAGTGGCCTCTCCGCCAACTCTTGCCAGGTGTTGAGAATAGGATTGTACGCCCAGAAGTGCTTGGAAAGATGGGAGGCTAAAAACAAGTTATTGTCAGGTGTGGTACAAGCGATCAATGACTCCATAGTAGAACTTTTGTAATCTTGACTGCTGAGATCTTGCAAAGGAGGTGCCATGAAATATAGTTCCTCTGAGTAGGGATCACAGCACATGATGTTATCATTCGGTAGGCCAAAGAAGAGAAGCATTTCTTTTGCACTAACCCCTATTCTGTGTTCTGGCAAACTCAATGGAGTGGACAATTTACAGCCGTCCTCCATGTTGAAGAAAAATGCAAGGTACTTCTCAATTAGAGGCTTTGCCATGAGTGCCTCCAGGTATGGCTTCTCCCGCTCTGTAAACAGGTTCCAGCGCACGCACTTCAGTGCCTGCAGAGCTTCCTCCTTTTTTTGCAGCGCATTGGCCTCTATCCACTGCAGAGCAGCAGAACACACCTTCCGTTCGCAGTCAACATCCAAAGTGTTCAAACACAGCAGCTCTTTGAACAGCTTCAGGTCGAGCTCACAAAGGTCCCCGCCGCTGCACACCTGGCTGAAGTTCCTGGCTATAAAGGTTTGTGCGTCCTCCTTCAGTTCGGGGTTGTCAAAGGTGTCTGCAAATTTCATGATCTCCACGCAGTTGGAGAGGTCCAGCCTCCTCGTCATGAAGCCGGAGCAGGCTCTCCTGATGTACTCCAGCTGGAGCATGTTGGCCGCGGCGTACAGCCTCTGGACGTTGCTCTCCGTGATGGTCACCCTGCCCGTGTAACAATAGTCGATGATGACAGACATGGACTCGGCGTCCACCCCGCGGATGACCACCCTTTCCTGCATGCTCTCATTCAGCCCGCCGGTGAACATGCTTTTGAAATAAGGGCTGGCGGCGGAGAGGACGTTGCGGCTGCACAAGAAAAGTTGCCCGATGTCATCTGCGGCCAGATCGCCGCTCTGATCCAGCGAGGCGTCATCACGCTGCACTCCGATAGTAACGTCAGCCAGCAGCCGACAGTCATACAGGCATTTCAACTCTTCCATCAAAGCCCGGGAGTGATTCACGTCCTCCAACACCTCGGGTCCACTGAAGCAGCTCAGAATCGAAGCCATAGTGAGACTAGTATGTGTAAAGGCTTTAATGATCTTACTGTAAGGCGGTTATCGTAAAGGTTCCGTGCTGGCACTGGCACATCCCTCCATAAAAGACATATGCTGTAGAAAAATACATTACCAGCTGCACGTCAAATGGAAAATACTACAATGGTACATCCATTCCAGAAATATTTGTACCAGCGGTGACACCGAGGTCAATTTTGGTCCACTTGACGGTTGAAGGATTTAATCTTGTTTTAGTGAAGATAAGTCCTGGCTTGTGTGAAATGACGCCTTCCTTTGGTCGAAGGCGAAACAGCGTTTTGTGGGAAATTACCAAAATAAAATCCGCCTTTCGGCCACAGAATGGAAAAACTGTTTAATTGTTCCTATACTATATCCCATTCAATTAGAGCTCAACTTATTTTGACTTGAAGATTTATTATTTGTCACCCATATTTCTTAAATGTGAAATTTTAAACGAAAACGAGGCGGAAAATCTCTTATTTTGAAACCTCAGGTCTACTCCTGGCTCATACAACCTTGCTGGATGTAGGCTTCGCCTATCTGATTGGTCCTTTGAGTGACATTGCTAGTTTGGTTGAGCGGTAGTTACTCCGACAATAATAAGTTTTTGGTTGATTGAATTTATCAATATTTTTGACTAGTTTTCCTTGGTAAATATTTCGAACTGATAAATTAAAATATAAACATGTGATGATATTTCTTACAGTTATGAAAAATGTTTGTTGCTGGAATAAATATAATATTAAAGAAATAAAAGAGAAACGAAGCCTAATCTGCATGTCATATTCATTGCATTTTCCTAGCAGAGCATGCGTCTCTTAAACATGATGTGGAATCGTCCTATTTCAGCTCAGCCAAGTTCACAAGCCAAAATGGTCCACTAAAATCAAGCTTGACTGGAAATCTCCTGCAGCATCTTCCAAGTTAATTATAGCATCCTTAAAAAAAACCCAAAACATTTATCCCTGTCTCAACTTCCAGTTGTTTAGTAATTCTAGTCAAATTCAAGTACCTGTTTTTAAAAACCAAACTGGAAAAAGTCAGAAATTACTCCGTAACAACGATAGTCATCTGCCCTGCAAAGTCCCAAACATCACACAGATTTACCTGAAGGTACAGTAAGCAACCCTCAACACAGAAGCCATTTAAACATTATCCAGCTGTCATGTTAAAACACATTCATTAGAAATGTGGCCAACAAAACAAATGCCCTCAGTTTTACTTAAAGTTTTTTTTTCCAATAATGCTCGTTATTGGTGTATCTAGATAATGTACAATGTTCAGCTTCAAAGGGTTCAGGTTACCTTATATTTTTTTAAGAAACCAGTGTCTTAAATTTTGATATCCATATATTGAGATCTGTCTAAACTCTTGTATGGCAGTATACATACTCAACCAATACAGCAAAATTATTGTTGAAGGTTTTTATTCACAGTAAAAACTCACTCTCCTCTTTCAACTCCTTACATACGTAAAAAGCATCAGGGCTCTATGTGCAATATCACTGGAGTGATTATGTTTATAAAAAAAATAATAAGGAAAGATGTTTCCATTGATGTAAACAATAATCAAAACACGTTTATGCTTACCTAAAATGATTGATGACAGACATGTAATGTGTTTTGATCAAAAGTGCTGTGATATGAAAAATACTCATTTTTATCAGGCACAAAATGTAACAATGTGTAAATACTTATATCTGACACCATAGTCTGGGGGGGCAAAAAATCACAGGATTAGTCACAGGATTAACTGCACGTTCAATTGAGTGGCTTTTTTTTTAAAACCCTAAACTTTAAACCAGGGAATAACGTTTGTTCTGTTTAATTAAAACCTTAACTACCCAAGATAAGTAATTAAAAACAAAGCAAAACACACACATTTCACACAAGAAGATCCATTTCATAATTAACAACTGATATTCAGAATATTGCCAGGACAATTTAGTGTTTGAGTTTAAGTTGAAGCAGGTAGCATAGTATAGATCCAGCCTGCTGGACCCGTACTCTTCTCAGTCACTATTTTGTCTTTCAGTAAAGAGTAGTGCCTTTCAGAAACATTAACAGTCACTCTCTCGGGTCATAACCCAAGACTGGGCCCTCCTGATACCACAGTTTCAAATCAGTAGGGTCCTGTGCACTTCATGTTTATTTGGATTCAGTAGCAGCCATCTTTCCAACTTCCGTCCCTCAGGGCACTGAGTGCAGCCAAGCCCTTTGGAGGAGTCAACAAACTGCAAACAAATGTAAGGAAAAACATGCATTATTCCTCTATTTCCAACAGCTCTGTCTGGACAGTCAAATCAATTTCACTCAGTTATCTTTAATGTGGCTATTTCCTGTACTATGATTAGGAATAAATAAATATCAAAGACCACTAGGGGGCGATACAGTCCAAATTAAGCGTATGTACACGATCAAATAATAGCATTATGATAATTTATCTCCCATTTATCTCCTTTGCCAGAAAAGGATAAAAATCCTAGAATATGTCTATATTGCTTTAATATGAACATTCTGTATATTCTTTGGGATTTAAATTCAGAAAAACATTAGTTCATTCAATGAGGAATAAATAATATCAAACTGATCAGTATTCAGTTTTCTGGTCTCACCTGCGTGTAGGTTGTGTAATTTTGCTTGCACGTGGAACTCCACTTGTTCCTACAAAGGAGGCCGGACGAGGAAGAGAACTACGAGGGACAGCTGAGGGGTTCATGTTGGCTTTCATGGGCTGTGGTACCAAAGTGCTGCTGGCTTTAATGGGCTGGGCCAGTGCTACACTGCTGGGGATGGAGTGCAGACTGACTGACGTGGAGAGTGAGCTGGGGCTGGGGCCCTGCTGCACAGTGGGGCTCACGTAAGCGGTCGCTTTTAGAGGGTGTCGGGGTGTGGTGGGGAAGTTGCCCACACTCTGGACACGCTGGCTGAGCTGACCAGGGGAAGGGACTGAAAGACATCAAGGAGACAAAGGAAACAAATCTAACCTCAGAATTTGAATTAGGCATCTGTCATGACATGACTTCCAAAAACCAAAGCTGTACATTTGCTTAAAAACGAGCTGTAAGCACTGAGTGATTCACAGACTGTAGGAAAAGAGTCTTACTGGAGGACTGGAGTCGTGTGAGCCCATTGGATGAATCAAAGCTCTGGCTGCTCCGGAGGGAGGATATAGTTGGCAAGGAGGAAGGGCCTTGGGAAGATGGGTTGATAGGGGAAACCAGGCAAGGAATACTGGGAACACTGGACATGCTGGGAGTGCGAATCAGGTTTGGCATGCTTCTCCGTAGCGTGTCTATATATTAACACCAACAGATCACACATGGTAGATTTGGTAAGCCTGGGTGGTTTTGGCTTTCATTTATAACAGACAAATATATTCCTTTCTGGAACTAGGACAAAGAGATCTAGATATTTTAGCCAAAGTACTGATACGGCAACCTGAAAAAATTTCAGTGTTATTATTTAAATACAAAGCTGCATGCTTCACTTTATGTTTGTGAAGGATTCACATTCCACATATATCTTTTAAGTTATCCAAAAGATATTCAAGAAAATCTCACTATGAGGTTATTTGGTGTGCGCCAACCAAAATATTATTTTCTATCTCTTGGGTTAAATGCTACATTTGGCAGTCATTGCCACAAACACACTGTCTTCATCACAGATCAAGGTTAAAGCAACATCATACTGCAAAAAAAGGAGCTGAAATAAATGCAGCAAACGACAGAGAAATCTGACAAAATAGTGCAACGTTTCAAGATCAGACTTAGACTGAGAATTTGTTGCCAGATTATAAAGATTATACAAACATTTGTGCCTGATTTTTAAGAGGACATTTTGGGATTTAAAACCTTCACATGAAGGAAAACCACTCACCTATGCTATTCCTGAAGGGCGTGTGTGTTTCTGTGGTCAGACTGGTGGGTCCAGAGTACTGGGACAGTCCGCTCAGTGAGAACTGTGAGGTGGTGGTGCTGCGTTTGCAGTCTCTTATACTGGAGAAGGTGTGAGAATGTGGCAGGCCACCCCGCTGCATAGAGCCTGTGCGGAACAGTCGAGGCTGGGGAGGAGGGAGCTGGTCGTAACCCTCGTCTTCCTCGTCCTCCTCCTCTAGATCCATCTCGCTGCGCCTGAGGGAGTGCAAGGAGAAGCTGGAGCTTCGGCGGCTGGCTGTGGCTGTGGCTGAGGTAGAAGCATAGTCCTGTCGGAGACCTGCAAGGAGGTAGATCAGGGCTTACAGGCAACTGGAGGAGAACCTGGTCCCTTATTCATCGACTGCTGTCAAACTTGGTATAAAAAAACTTTTTGTTCTTATTTTTGTCATTACTATTAAGAAGAATTGAATTAAGAACAAGCAGATTCATTTTCCTGCCCCTCTAATGGGGCGTTTAAACTAGTCAACTCACTCTCCTCCTGAAGTCGAGCCATGACCTCCACGTCTGTCATGTCCTGCAGTTTGTAACTCATCGAGATGGCGTCATCCTCCAACTCTGACACACCGACCTCGCTGTCCAGGGAAGACTGGGGGCTGATCGCAGCATGCCGGCGACCCGCATCTAAAGGCACAGAATGACTCGTGACTTATGCCAGACGAGGCAGCAGAAACGAGAGCCAAGGACGAGGAGGCGCAGAGCGACACCAGAGCGAGAGCCATCTTACTGTGGAGTGTGGAGTTCGACAGGAAGGTGGGTGTCCTGTCAGTGAGGCTGCAGCTGGGTCTGGGCTGGAGAAACGGCTGATTGGAGGAGGGCAGCGTGGCTGGAGAAGGGGGGGACACTAGTGATCAGCCATGAACAGCCTCAATCAATGCAGATGCTAGGTGACCCATTATTGGGATTGCTATTATTATGATCAATGTGAAGTCAATTTAGAGAAGACAAAAAAAACTCTAGAAACGAAAAGAAGCTGTTTCAAATATCACATGACATCTAGATTTACAGTTTACAGTAGATTTATTTGATCTGGCAAAGCGAAGGCAGCTTCTTTTTCAGCCTTCTTTCCTTTATCTGTCTGTCTGAGGGCCCAACTTTTTAATCGCTTCTGTTTAATTTGCAGCAATCTGATAAACTGTGAGTGAAAGGTTGTTCCAGAATCTGGGTTATGCTCCTACATGGATCGCCTGACTTATTTTAGATGGAGCAGACAATTTTGGCTCTCTGCTCTCATTACTTTGCACAGTTGCTGCCGTGACAACATGTGAATTTAATTTGGGTTTATGAGTTTAAAGGTTTGGATATACGACGGAGAAATGGTGTTTTCTGAATAAAGAGGCAGCACCGAGCGTCAAGACAAAATAGGCTTCATTTTTTGTCGAGGGTTAGTTTCCTTTGTTTTAAAGCTACTCTTCTTCTCAACTGGATTCAATGTACACATCAAGTATGAAAGAATGTATCAGTGAATAAATAAAAATGTTAAATTATTAGGGAAAACTGGGTGGCAACATGAGTTACCTGCAGGCTCTGTTAGTGCAGCAGATTTCGGGTAAGGCAGGATGGGGCAGCTGAGGGTAGAGAGCCCCTCTATGCAGCTGTATGGTCGAACGGAGGATATTCCTCGTCTCCGCTTAGCTGGACACAAGATTAGTGGCAGATAACACGTTAGTCAGATTGCTTCACCGTGCAACACACATACGGCTACGCTCCCACAGACGATTATAGTGCATCGATTATATTTTGACACATGTTAATCTGCTTTTTACAGATGAGTATTGATGTTTTAAATCACTGCTTTACAGCTTGGGTGGAGGAGGCTCATGCAGCTTACTTCTGCAGCATATTGGGCTAAACTGCAGATTTTTGAAGGGATCTTGAGATAAGCATGGATTGTGGATGTAGGTTACATCCCATCCCCAAATCACAGAAAATGCTCAAATGTGCTGCAATGAAATGATTTATAGTGTACTTTATTACCGGTAGTTGTTATGACTTTGATTTGATTAGTTGTTATATGTTTGAAGCCGATATTGAGTGACAGTTTGCAACTACACGTTTTTAAAAAACGCATAAAACATGAAATGTTTGTGCTTTTCTATGTGCACTTCATACAGTGGCTTCACTTAACTGAACGTGTTGAGGACTACCCTGCCCTAGCTGAAGGTTCAGCTTGTGTTGCTGGTAGTTAACATGCTAGGGTCAAGAGTTTGTTTTTGTGCCTGTGGTTCGTTAGTGGGTCAGACGACATGAGTGACGACGGAGTGCTGATTGAGAGCCAGGAGGCTGGAGGAGTGCAGCTGTTAAAACTACAGCTCTCCTTCCCTGTCATTATTGTCAATTATCTCAGCACAAGATGCTGGGAGCACAGTGTAGCACACCAGATATTTTTGTAAAGTGGATTGAAGTGGCAAAGGGTCCTCCATCCTCATTTTATGTCAACAGTTAAGCCCCTGTCGTGTTTAAGATGTCAAGAAAGACTTTGCAGACAGTGGACAAGTGGTTTATTTAGGGTGACCAGATTGGAGTTTGTGAAAAGGAGAACCCTTTAGGGGGGGAGGCAGTTTGGGTGTGACTACTGTGTGAATAACGTGGATTCGATGGAAAACTGTTTGTGGCTCTCGTACAATTAAATTGTCCAGGATTTGATTCTATTTTAATGTCTCTACTTAATTATTCAAACAGTGGCGGCTGCATCGTTTCTTTCGTAAATAATGCAGTGATTTGAAATGTAGCCATTGCTCTACACTCTTTAAGCAGGCGTAGACTTGGACGCCTGTTCTATGATGCATGTACTTTTCAAGGGGCCAAAGGTGAAATGCATTGTGGGATACATCTTATCACAGCTTTTATGTCTTATTATGGACATTCACTCTATTTACCTACAGTAGTCAGGAGTAAGTTGTGTACAGTGTAGTGGTGTGAATGTCATTCCCAACATAACAATGTTCAGCAAATATTAGAGTAATCATAAATATATACGCACAAAATCTAATGTGGCTCAGAGAAAACACATTTATGATTTATAGGAAGACATTCAACCTTCACTAAATACAACTAGAGAGCAAAATTAGAGCTCTGAGCCACACAAAGTGATAATCCAGAATATTTGACACTTCATCACAAAAGATCCAGCAGATGAACAGAAATTACAGAATATGTCTCAGAATATTCAGAACGCACAGGAGAATAAGCTGTTTGACATCACAAGAGTTGGGCTGCGAGAACAGTGGGTGCTGTGCAAAACTGCCTCAAATCCAGTTAATGTAAGCAAGGTTTCTATGGAAACGGTATCCCTGTCTAAGAGGGGAAGAGAGAAGCACCAAATCTCAAACCAGGCTAATGTCACAGAGAGGCATACTAATTACCAGAATATAGATGCTTTTAAGGAAGGCTTGCAAAGCTTCCAGTTTAAAAGCATCATTGTGCTGGGATTTAAAAAAAAACCCATCATGTGATACGCATGAAGGCCCAGGAGACGAGGATCAATATAAAGACTACAATGCCGCACTTCTATCCTATTTTTATGCATTAAAGTATATATCTATTGATCGCTCCTTTAAAATAGCAACAACAAATCAGTGAAATGACTTCTGCCTGTCAGACACACGGGGGTGGTTCAGCATCCTTCTGCAGGAATCCTCCTCCACACGCAGCCATTTTGTGATTAAGCTTAGATCACGTGTTGGAAAGACAGATGTGCAGATGTGGCAGCACATAGTTGTTATTCAAAGTGGAGAGCTGAGCACTGTACCCTGGTCCAGTCGGTGACAGAGGGTCATCTTGGCCAGTTCCGCCTCGGGCCCAGGGTGGTCCAGTACCTGCCTGCACCACTGGAGAGTGCCGAGGATGCTCTCCTCCTGCAGCTTAGCTTTGGGACTCACATAGAGCCTAGACCACAGAACACAAGCCACAATTTAGACCATTATGTTGCCTTCCAGCAAAAACTGTTTCTTTTATTAGGCCAATTTATTAGGTCAATCACGCAAACATGGAGTACTACATTTTTACAGGAGCAATATTTGAATTCAGGAGAAATGCTCAAGTTTGAATGGGAAAGGTGAATTTATGCTACATGTTTTTACATAGCGGCTCTGTATATTACCTCTATTTGACATAAATACACATGCTGTTGTTCCATTATAACACATTTATTATACGTTCTGTGAACAACGTCCAACACAGTCACCCGACAAATCCCATTTTGCACCAACTGTGCTAAATTCCTTTGTTAAATGGGGTAAAGATATGCTGATTTACTGGGTTGGATCCCATTAGTGCGCTCAGAAGTGTGCTGCATTTTCCACGCCATCAAATCTGATGCAGGAAGCTGAAAACGGTTCAGCAGTCAGCGTGTCAGTGTGTGAGCTACATAAGTCAGCAGATACGTGCTTCAAAGTAGTTCAGCCTGCGGCGACGGAGCGCTACATGTGAAGCCGAGTGGTTTGATCACAGGCTGAAGGGGGTCATTGTTTCTAAATTCATCCTACTTCTGTCTCGCTCTGAATAGACGCTGCCTGCATGATGCATTGTGGGATAGGCAAAGCTCGCCTTGAATCTGTTTTTCTCGCTTGTCTGCTAGCATCAGTAGGTCGATGGCACCAGGAAAATCAATTGTATGGCCAGTAAGAGGGCGTGATGGTGTAGAATTACAACTAATGTCACAAAACTGCAGTAGTTGACCATATGCATCCCCAGTATAGGATCAATACTGGCCGCTTCTCCTGTTCTAATTTAAAAGAAAATGTTTCCATGAATAACGTATCTTGAACAAAGCCACAGACAAGGAAATTCATTTTTTAAAATTATATTAATTTCGTTAAAATCTCTGCCTGCAGCTGTGTCACACCTAAGTTAAGGAATTAAAACAAAGACACGGAGCCTTCTGATTATGTAAATGGTTCCTTTAGCCTTAAATCGTCATCCATGCATCTTCTGCTCCCCAAGAAGTGATTGTAAAAAAAAAAAAAAAGATGCAGGAAAGAAAAGATGCACTGAATTCGATGACAGTGAGGCTTTGGTGATACCCCACAAGTGTCTGTCCAAGTTTGCGTCCCCCATTTTAAAAGCAGGCGTCCATGCTGTGGCCTAAAAAAGCCCGCTGGGGTCAGAGGAACACAAAGCCCGCTGTTTACTGTCTGCAAAACACATGCACGCCGAGGATCCACACCGTGCACTCACCAGCTATCCGGGTCCACGACCGGCAGCACGACGTTGAGGTCCAAAACATCCACCTCATCCAAAACAGTCGGTCCGTCGGTGCCGCCGCGCTCCTCGGCGGCGTCGGGAGACACCGAGCTCGGCTGGAAATAAGCGAACGGCTCCTCCGGCGACCCCCGGGCACCGGAGGAGCCCGGATACGTCTGTGTCGGGCTCGACAGTCCGAATCTGGCGGAGAAATTGTCGCTTGGGCTCGACGCGTCTCCTCCGTGCAGACACGCCAGCGGGGTCTGGAGATGAGGGCCGACGGAGCAGTTGTTTCCAGCCCTCGCTCTGGTCCGCAGCTGCTCGTTCTGCTTCTCCAATTTTCGCACCAGTTCCTGGAGCTTCAACACCTCCAGCTCCGCGTTGGTGATTTTACTGTTACCACTGACGTCTGCCATCATCTGGGGGCTCAACACCTCTGCTTCCATCTGGTAACAAGAACATTGAGAGGGGGGGCGGAGAGAGCGCGGCCTGTCTGCGGAGGCTCCTGCTTCTGCTGGAAGGAGGGATCCGGATTGAAGCCGTGAGGAGACGCTGCTACCCTGATGATGCTGCTGCTGCTGCCGGATGATGCTCAGCTCGCACCTTATTGGTCAGCAGGCTGGAGTTCAGCTCCCATCACACCACCGTCGAGGAAGTCCGTGTGATAGACGGACACTTTTGCCGCTGTTGGTACCTTTATGCCATGGTTTTGACAGTTTGACATAAAAATGGAACATGTACGATAAGATTTTCCACGATCCTCTATCCCTCCATTATTGTCACATTTTGGTGGTGCTTCGATGCTTTAGACAGGATGAGACAGATCATTTCTCCAGTCTGTCAATCAAGCGGTGTAAATGTGTTTTTATTTTTTAAATATTTAACCTGTTTAATCCGTCTATTAAACGTCTCTGTCTCAGCATAATGATTTAGTCGTTTTTACCTGGACTTTTGAGCATGGAATAAAGGCCATGATCACTATAATGATGAAAGTTGGTGCAGGTTATTGTGTTCCAAGGTAACTGTCAGCCTGTTTTTTTCCCCATTGTAACATCACCTATTATGCAAATGTTCTGGAATTTTAGATGGTATAAAATTCAAATTTTGAAGTCAGTGCCTTGGAGTTTAAAATTAAAATGGCAAATTCAAATATTGATTACAACAATAATTAGCAGAATCACTTTTATTGCACAAAGAACAAGCCCCCGGCCCTGAAATATCACAATACGTTGATTACATTCCATTAGAATTCCCCAGTTTTCTACATACATACACATATATGGTGATATACATGTACAGTTACATCACATGTGTGTCGAAAACCCCCTAGAAATAATCTTTCAGACTTGTGAAAAAGAATGGCCTGAGGTACAGAAATCATTGCTCACACGTCCATACGTGTGTATGCTATGATTGCTTAAAAAAACTCCAAATGTAACTAATAATGTGTAAAATGACAACCTTTTTCAGCTTCCATATAACACACAACATATAAGCACACCATAGTCTACCTAACCCACACCATTAGCTGTAAATCTCCTTATCTTTATGCTTGTTTCTCCAGTCATGACTTGGGGGGGGTGGAGTTAGTGTCGCCATTTCTCTGTGTGAGGAAAAATAAAATCATAATTCAAAATCAGATTTAATAAGCATAACTAGGCACATGGCATAGTTAATTGTTAAAGCTACTGTAGTACATCAACAAACAGATGACCATTATCATATTCATCAGCACTATGAAGTGTTTAAATGGGTTTTAGCTTGTGAGTGAGTGCACTTAACCCTGCTGCCTATATAGTGAGTAAGGAGAAGTGGACAAGCGTGTGATTTCAGACATGGTAAGGATTTAAATGGCTGTTTTTATATACCTCTGGTGATGTCAAAGCAGTTGTCACAGTGCACCATGCTCCTGTAGATCCACAGGCTGTCCCCAGCCTTCATGTGGCCCAGGGTGCTGTTACACACCTCGCACTGCAAACACAAGCAAACACTCTGGGGGATCAATATACACACGGGCGTTCACTGTAAACAAAGAAAGAATCTCATTTCTGCTGAAGTACCGTACTCAGTGCTTCACTTGTGCTAACTAGCATATAAAATGACAAGTCAGTGTTATAGTTTGTCCTTGGTACCTCAGATAGCAGTTTTATTGTTTCTAGCTCAGTTCAGTGTATTTAATTGATTAATTTAGGCATTGAATTAAAAATGTTGATGTCATTCAAGTCAGTTTTGTGCTTAAAAGAAGAAGCAAATGTGCTGACTTTAAAGCAGGTAGCGTGACAGTTGATCTTCATCTCAGGCAGGACCATCTTGGCAGTGCCATCGAAGGGCTTGCGGCACTGGGTGCACAGGTCTTTCTCATGCACGATTCTGTTTAACAGAATAGTAAGAATATCACCAGGAAATCATCATATTGTGTTTTTTAAAAAAAATTCTATTTAATCTTCCATCATGAACGCTGGTTTATGTTAGAAATCACACTTTCTGGTCCAATGAGTCCTACTACAACTGTGGCTCAGTATTAGGAATGTGTCATTCTGTTTGGAAGAGTTTAACTTTAAATCATCAATTGTTTTTCCATAAGAAGCAAAGTTGAATAAAATTTCACACATTTTTACCTGTCAGACCTCACAGAGGAGCTCCTCGTGTAGAATGGATCTGAAAGCATGTCGTCAGACCTGCTCAGAGACATGCAGGTATCAGAGATCAGGTTACTTCACAGCATTAAGGCACATTTACATTCAACCAGTATTAGCAAATACCTGCTGGTCCTGGTTGTTATGATGGAGGATGTGGGACTTGAGATATCATTGTAACTTTAAGAGAAAGTGAAAGAAAAGAACACATGTGGGGTAAAGCATTTTTAAGATGGAAAGAAAATATTCAATCTTTGCCCCTCCTCTTACCTGGAGCTTGATTTGGTGTAGGAGTATCTTTTCTGGTCAGAGGTGAAGTCATCACTGCGGACAGACAGAAGGGGTGAGTGAGTCCGGCGCCTCAAGTCCTAATTTGAGGGATTTCTCAGAAAATAATGTAATCTTACCTGGGCCTGCTGCTGCTGATGGTGTAGGAGGTGGTGCGGGTGGTGGGACTGTCGTCAGTGTACGAGCTGTAGCTGCGTGTCAAACAAAGACAGTGGGGTTTCCATAAAGGACTGGTTATCAGCAGCCTCGCATCAACTTTATGTTCATTTAAAAAGAATTATCAAGAGAAAACTGAACCGCAAGCACAGGAGGAGCATGAGAATTTCACCCTGAGAGACCTGACCTGGGCTTGAACCCAAAACCTTCCCACCGTGAAGTGACTGTGCCGACTACTCTGCACCGCTGCATCAATAAGTAAAACTTCATTTCTGAATGTTCTGAAAAAGGAACCGCGCATTCCTGGCAAGTTTACCTGCTGGTTCTACGGGTGGAGAACGAGGAGGTCTGTTCCCTGAATGGCAGAAAAGAAAATGTCAGATCAAAACAGGCTAAACTGGTTTAACTGTGATGACCTTGGTACCTTTGACTGGTCTAAATGTACGAGGAATGAAAGGAGCCTCTCACCCGTTAGGAGATGTAATTGATCTAGGCAGCAGTGTGTCATACAGTTGATCCTCGGGACTATAGAGATCCAGAAATATATTAAATCTATGGTAACAGTTGCGTTAATATATATATATAAATGAAAGATTCTTACGTAGAGGGTGTCCTGGTGATGGTTGTAGTTTTAAGGTCATCCCTGGTGACAAAATAACAAGGAATAATGGTTTTGATCCTTTTTTTTTAAGAAGGTGGAAGTTGAGCAAACTCACTCATCAGGATTGCTTTTCACTGTCACAGTCTTTGAGGTGAAGACAGATGTTTTGCTGTAGAGACGGAACACAACTTCTTACAGTCTGATGACAGATTTCTTATATAAATCATGTTCTGTGGTGGGATTAGATGAGTCTCACCTGTCTGTGGGGGAATAATCAGTCCTGATGGTTGAGGGGAGGAGGGTGTCGTACAGCTTGTCCTCCGCACTAAACACAAACACAGGTTACGCTAGTGGTGCATTCAAGTGTTTGCTGTCCTGGACAGTGTTGCATAGAACAGAAATAACACACATAACACACGTAAGTCACACAACTGCAGAAAATCTGGATTGCCAGTTAGTCGACGCATATGAAGTGACATTAAAAAGGAATTAGGGAGGGATTAATGACATGATTAATTAAAGCTGTATTACCTGTTTTTATCGGGGGATATAGATATTAGTTATTTCAGCGGTAACACTGGGAGCTTGTTGGCTCACAGGACAGGACAATATATTTTTGTAAGGTTAAAGGCTGTGAAATCTGAGTTCTGTTTTCTCCTCTCTGCTAGAAATAGTGATATTAGTGTATTTTAAAAATGTTAGTTAAGAAATGCCTCTTAGTTTACCTAATTTGGGTACGACTCACCTACTGTCAGAGATGCTACTCACTCTCACGGTCTCAGTAGAGGAGACAGTCTTTTGGCTGTGAAAAATATATCTTATTATAGCCCATAATTACTCACTCCCTGGAGTGACTGTTAAAGCTTGAATAGAAATGTCACCTGTCACTGGGTGAGAAATCCCCCTTGATAGAGGAAGGGATAAGTGTCTGGTAAAGTTTGTCCTCCGCGCTACACAGAAATACAAACACAGGTGTATGATGAAGGTATTCTACTTATTATTATCTAATTATCTCTCAGTGGTTCTTTCGGTTTGTGAGTAACCTGAGTATTATGGCCTGGATTAGAGTTTTATCAGCCATTTCATTTTAGACACTTTGTTTGCAAAGCATAAAATCAGCAATTTTAACCCTTTCATGCATATGGGTGAAGACGGGGTCCACCCCTGATAAGTACCCAGCTCATCCAGGGCCCTATATAAGCATTTGGGGGTTTGGTACCTTGCTCAAGGGTACCGCGGCAGTGCTCTGATGGTGGCGCCGCCCCCTACTACCAGGACACGTTCCATGTTTTGTCCATACTTCCATGTTTTGAACCGAGAACCCTTCTGCTTTAGCTATATCAGGTAACCTAAATCAAGTGACCTCTTTTATGTTTAATGAATCAATTCTGGAGACTCATCACTGGGGTGAAGGTAGTTTTACACAGGTGAAACATGCATGTATCATTTATGATGGTAACCCATCTATCGGTCCATTGACATATTGTTGATGTAAAAATATGGTGCAATATTTCTACATTATTTGTTAAGTTCCAAATATTTTTACCCTTTGCTCGAGGATTTGACTCGTTCATTGAAGGTCTGGGTGGGAGAACCAATGACAGAGGATCTGTGGGGGAAAGAAGATTAACAAAGTGGCACCGACTCATTGTGTGATGAAGCGATGCGTTGCTTTCTCTACCTCAGGGTCTGGGTGGTGGTGGTGATGGTGGTCTCACTGGTTCCATTGTTGGTCACAGTTGTAGTTGTTGTGCTAAAAGAGGAAAACATCTTAAAACGGAGTTCTTAAATACTGTTTTTTCCTTTTCTGGTGACTGGCATGTGCACCTGGATCCGGGTTCATCCCTGCAGGTCCGGGTTGTGTAGCTGCACAATTAAAGAAATAAAAAACAAAGCAAATTAAACTTCTGTCTACTGACATCCTATCTCCTAGAAACAGTAAATGATGTTGCACCACTTCCACCAGTATGGAAATGTACCTTCTGGTGTAGGATGATCTGCCTGTGGGAGAGTCGCTTCAGAGGGAATATAAAATGTTTTAAGCCACATTTGCGGTCATGTCACTGAAGGCATCTTGACAGAACAGGACAAAAATTATGACTAAATAAATAATGTGCAAACCTGCTGCCCAGGTCGTCTTCGCTGGCACTGAATCTGATAAGACAACAGGCAAGATCAAGTTGTTCAGTCTGTCACTTTACCTCGATTTATATTTTCTATAAGATTCCCTGGAAGGTAATAAGAGTGCGGTAAGTCCAAATACCTCTTGGCGAGGGCCTGCACAGATGCGGAGCGTGTGGAAGTAGTAGTAGTGAAGGCGTCAGGCTCGGGACTGTAGGTGAAGATAAGCCATGCTAACAGTGAGACATCACCAAAACTGCATCTATTGTTCAGGCAAAGCTGAAAGATCTGTCTATACCTCAGAGTTTCATTCGATTTGTAGTGGCTTAAAACAGAAACCCCAAAGTTGTTGTCTCGGCTAGAGGAGCGGAACCATTAAAAGATTAATTTACTGAAAACTGAAGGGGAAATGACACAGTAAGTTGACAATGGAATGTGAAAAGAAAAAAATGTCATCAAAATTTGGGTGTGACTTGTGACTTGTGTCACACCCAAATTCCCTAACTGAAGTGTCTCCTGACACAAAACGAATACCACACAACATGTAGTTTAGCTTTGCAGGTACGTCAGTAGCCGCGTTGGCAGAACTTACTCTATGATTTCATTCTCATCCTCTGCTTTCTTGATCCAGCTGCTGTCACTCAGCAGAGAGTAGCTTTTGGCTGCAGACAGAGCAATGTGATCATCTCTGATCCAAACATGACACGACATCCAAGCACAATAATCCATGTTGTTTTTCTCTATTTATCTGACATAATTCATGGTATATTTATTAATTTTGTCTACATCAGCCTTGGGCTGTGTTTCAACTGTTGCCCTCCAACACTGTAAAACATCAACAGTAAGTGGCAGACTGACACCCTGCACACAGCAGCATGGAGGCTCTGTACAGTTAACATGGTGATATTTGGCAAAAGGAAGATTTGCACGTGTAAAAATATATTTTGGTGTACTTACATGTTGAATACTTGCTCATGTTTTTAACCTGTGGAAGGGAAATAAGAATCATTGAGATGATGAATTTGGTGGGTATTAACCACATGGTGGCACTGTGGACTGAGAGGTTTCACAATCCTGCACAGTGAAGGGAATCACGCTGCACATTCTTTCACCTTTAATTAGGCTGAAGTCACCTTTACACTGGATTAGTCGAGTAGCCTGAACTTCAGCTCAACTACAGACTCATCGCTTCAGCTGCAAACTGGTTTGTCTTGAACTGTACTGATGGGACACACCCACCATGAAAGACATTTTTTAAACACAAGGACCTGCTGCAGCCTGGAGCAACAGATTATCAGAAGAGCACATTTTGCTGCTTGAAATGTAGCCGTGTCTGATTCCTGCTGTTGGCCCGAGTGATTCTTACACGCAGTGTTAGAAACGCAAAAAGCGTTAATGAATCCACAAATATTGAAAATACACAGCCTAATAAAACAGTTCACGGTAAAATGATGTTGGTTACTCAATGGCCCACTCAAGGAAATCAGAGCTGAAGAGGAATGAAAGTGTTATATCTTATTACTGTTTGGGCTCTGCAGTTGTTTAAGTGTTAAACTTTAAATGTCCACAGTCGACCGGTCTTTCTTGAAGCTACGCAGTGCTTTAGCACACTGTATGTATTAATAACAGTGTCACACAGTCTAGTTAACAGCATGTCTTGTGTCTCCAGGATCACCTGAGGACTAAGTATCCCACCTTGAAGTCAGAACTCAGTAAAATGTGGCACCTTTTTCAAAAGGACACATAAAATCTTAAAGAAGTCAAAGGCTGACATACATACCTGCAGAGACAGCTGCGACTCGCTGGGCAGAAAGGCTGTAAACTCCCACTGAGCTCTCTGTCCGTCCGCCTGCACTTTACATTCACATGTCTGTGTCACACCTCTGTCTTTTAACCTTGCCGGGAGAGATTCCAAGGCCACCCAAAGGTGTGGCTTCAGACAACAATTAAAGAATGTGTTCCTCTCTACTTAGACTTCCTTGGTTTTGACATCAGAAGTGTTAATGGTACCGTCGCCTCCAAATTATTGGCCAGGTTTTTTTTTTTTTTAAGGAGGGAGGAGTGCTGAAAGACCTGTAAGTTGACTTACGTCATAATGAACTAGAATGGGTGTAGAGTGGGTGTACGAGGTTTCACTGGTGAGCCATTACACTCGCAGGATCAGTGACAGTAGACTTTGCTCTGTGTGGATACATTGTAATAAAGGTATCGATTACCGGGCTTAGGTCAGAGAATCAGTGCCTAAATGCCAAAAAAATGCCAAAAAATTGATGGTGATTACTTTCATTTGCGTGTTTAAATAACCTTTGAAAGACCCCAGACACAATTGGCTTTTCCTACATACAGATGCCACATACACGGTTTATGTTATATTGATTTTTATATTCCACAATAGTGTTTTTTTTGTTAATTTCTTCTGTAATTTAAAAGCCAAACTGGCCTTTAGGACTACAGGCAAGATCATATAGCAGACATGGGTGTGACCACGATCATACAGAAGATCGAGCCGTCAGCCAGTGACAGTAGGAGAGTAACGCCGCCATACGGGGCGGCTGGAACCTTCTCAGAGCCTTTCACTTTTTTCACATTTTGTTATGTAACCGCCTCAAGTTAAATCAAATAACCTCAAATGTTCTCTATTGTCTACAGACAATACTCCAGAATGGCAACATAAAAACAGCATTACTGAACTGACACCAGTGGCTTCAGTCTTGACTCAGTATTTTGTTGAAATACCTGTGGCAGCAGTTGCAGCCTCCAGTCTTCTGAAGGCTTTAAACCTGAGGATTTGTGGATATTCTCTCATTCTTCTCTGCGGATCGTTTCAAGGCCTCTCGGACGGGATGGAGGCCATTGGTGGACATTTTCAGATCCCTCCTGAGAGGTCAGATTGGGGGTCAGGTCACCATCATGGCTGTCAGTCATCAACATTCACAGCCATCCCTGAGGAACTCCTGCCTCATCTCGGCTGGGTTTAGACTCAGTGTATCTTTGAAAGGTGGACATTCAGCCCAATCTGTTTGGTTTCCTCTAAGTATGATGCTTAGAATCCAGTTTAAAGCTCGGAAAACAAGAATGAATTCCACATGAGCTTTTAGATGTCTCCCACTGGAGGGACGCTTCTCCCTGCGAGGACACACTAAAAAGTCTCAGATGGTTGAGTGCTGCAGTGAAGGTTGACCTTCAGGAACCTTCTTCCATCTGCAGCTCAGCCAGAGTGACCTCTGGGTTCATGCTCACGTCTCGTACTGAGACCCTTTTCCCCTCAGATGGCTCAGGTTGGACACTCAGCTCTGACAAGAGTCCTGGTTGGTCCAAACTTCTCCCATTTCAGAATGATGGAGGCCACGGTGACCTTAGGAACCATCAGTGCTGCAGAAATGCTTTGGTAGCCTGGATCCAGTCCAGTCTGTGAGCTCTGGAGGAAGCTCAGAGGTTTGTTTTATAATCTGATATTATCAGCTGTGAGACCTTACACAGACATATGTGTGTAGTAGTAGTAGTAGTAGTAGTAGTAGTAGTAGTAGTAATAATAATAATAATAATAATAATAATAATAATAATAATAATAATAATAATAATAATAAGCAAGAAGACTATGAGAGACTCTAAGTACTGATCAGATATAGAAACAGTGGGAGCGTGAATTGACCCATCATGATGGAATGACTGGATTGGCAGCTCAAAACATATAACTTATTAAATGATCTGCATAACCTGTTCTACTTTAGCAGAAACCAGATGTAAATGAGCAGGAAAGTCAACACAACAGCTTTGATGATTTGGATTCCAGATGTTTTATTAATATAGTTTTGGAACACAGACCAGACCAGTTCAGTTCTTCTAAGATTTGGGGACAGTTTCATTAACTTTGACTCACCAGACCAGCAGTTTTGACCTGATTACAGATCACTGCTGTAGAAAATACCTCAGAGTAAAAATAAAACAATAAAAATGATTAATTTCCAGGTCACTCTTTAAAGTAATAGCTCAAAAAATGGATCAGTTTTTAGCCTCACTGAGGAAATTCACTCACACTGGATGTGAAGATTAAAAAAGAGGCTTTGCTGCCGCCACGTCCTCCCCTCAGACAAAAGAAATACTTTACGTTGTAAAAGAAATCAGCATCATTGACACTGTGAGACGTAGTGTTGCACGTTAGCAGTATGCAGCATAAGCAGGACATGTTTGTAGTCACTGACGGATGCTGAGCAGAGGTAAATGTCGTGATATTCCTCCCTGGATATCTCAGCTCACCCTTCGTGATTCCTCGTGTTTGATAACACAGATATTTAGAAGCCTTAGTTGTTCTTCTATTTCCTAAAAGCTCCTATTCAGGGTTTAGATTAATTAGTCTGCTTTCTGTGCGTGAGGCGCCCAGAAAGGTGCCTTTCCTCCCGATTCCGTCTTAACCAGCTTGGCTGTCTTGCTCGTCACATCTTTTTCAAGGCCGGTGGTTTGCTTCCCGTCTCTACTGTCTTTAGCTGCCGATGCACAACAGAGCCGAGACAAGCTGGGGTCAAATGAGCCACCTCTGGATGAGGGTGCATCCTCTTGGACCAAACCACCCATTAGGCCCCTGAACAGAAAGCACAGATATCCTGCAGCAGATGGATTTCAATAAAGGCCATGTCCTCGCTGATACCCCTTTTAGGACAGTCTCCCAAGTTAGTGATGCTCGGCGGGCTGTCATCACTGATACATCCATCCCGTGAAGGCTTCCTGGGTTGCTATGAGAAGAGACGGCAGACCCACCCCTCTGTTGTCATTGGGCCATCGCACTGTTCCTCGGCCAATAAATCACCGCTTAGGCTTGTGTATGTTGTATTTCCCTGCGCAGTCACATCCACACTCATGCATTTGTCTCCGTATATGCAAAAATGAAAGAGGGAGACGGTGAATTTGCTGCAGATGGGGGATGTGTTGCTGCTGCAGGTTCCACAGCATGCGTCAGTGACGGGCGCTTGTGCTGTTTGCACCACAGTGCGTCCACCTTTGCAATGTTTTGACTGCTGTCTCCCTCCCAGCGTGATCAGCTCTGCAGACTGCTCCTCCTACTCGCTTGTCCCTGACGGGGACTAAAAAAGTCTAAACATCATTTTTATCACCGTCCATGTTTGGTTCCACTGAAGGTGAAGGTGTAGCACAGTTCAACCAGTTCTTACTACACACCCTGATCATGGGGGACCTTTTTTAGCTTTGTAAATGCCTTCTGATCTGAAACATCTGTGCCTTTATTAACCAAAATGACTGGATCCATTGTGATAACTGGAGTTTTGGTTTGGCACATCATCACCAAGCAAACCTTGGCCCAAGATTGGGCTATTCCTTATAATCACAACGCTGTTTACATCCAAAACGAGGCAGGAATAGCTTCTATAAATCATGGCACCAAGCAGATTAGAATGGGAGGTGTCTCCCAAACCTCTGTGAATCAAAGACCTTGGTGCAACCGTGCACGGCCTGCAAGCAAAAGATAGATCCTGCGCTCTCATGTGCTGCTGTCATTTTTTTTTCAGCAGCAGCAGCAGCAGCAGCGACGTCTAAAGCAGCATGGTATCCGCTCCAGTAAATCAATGACAGCATCGCCGGTTATAGTCGCATGAAGATATCCCGGCATGCCAGCGACGCAGCCCTCAGCCAGGGAGGGGAGCGAGGATGGAGCTAAGATGGCAGCCCGAGTAAGGGTGCTGCCTCTCTGGGGTCAAGCAGCATTCAAGGGACGGTTGTCTTCGATGCCCGACGCAGCGATGCCTGGAAATTAGTGCGTTGACGAGGAAGTTGTGATGGCTGGACGACACCTATTTTGTGGGGACAAGCACCGTTTCCAGGCTGCGGTAGGATCGCAGGAGCGAGCGCGGTAGCTGCACCACGGTTTTGCGCTCGTCACAACCGAGGATCGCGGATGCTAATTGTGGGATTTGTTGCTGCAGGAAGTGGACAAAATACTGTGACGTGGAAAAATTGACGTGAAGCGGTTCGCATCTGATGGCTAGACACGGTCTAGCTGTGTTATTATTTGTGTGATTTATGCATTGTTCTCCAAAACGATGATGTGTGCTGCTGCTGCGGCAGCGCCGGCGGCCGCCGGTGGTGGAGGGATCCTGTCTTCCTCATCACCGTTGATGGGACTGGGAGTCAGGGTCGTTTCTGGAGCAGGAGCCGACCTTTCTACGATTGGTACTGGAATGGGTTCTTGCCCGACACCCGGAGCCCAGTCGGACTGTCGGACTCGGTACCAGCTTTTACTCTCAGGGCGAGCTTTGGCCGATAAATACAGACGGATTTACACCTCAGCTATTAATGATAAAGAGCAAGGGATAAATCAAGGAAGGTAAGTGTCAAACGTAGAATATAAAGATATTTCAGACGCCAGTCTGTCATTTGTGAGGCCAAGTAAGCTGGCGACATAAGCGTTAACCCTCGCTTAGCTGCACGCTAGTTAACACCACCTACACCGATGTGGTGTATTGGCGATGTTTGAGCTACTCAGAATTGTGTCACACACCTAATTCGTCCGATTGCGACAGCAATTTACATTGCAATTGTTTTAAACCCCAATATTTCCATCCACATTTGTTGCAGGGTGCAATGTATCATTTCGTTTTGACTTCCCTAGCTTATCTGAGTCAGCTAAGCTAACGCTGCGTTATTCCAACCTTGTGGGGATGGTTTACGTACTAGCTGTCTTTGACAACGTGGTTAATGAAACATTGGCAAGAAATCAAAAATCCAAATCAGTATTCGCGTGTACTGTAATAACTCAAAAACCCATATGTGTTTAGCGGTATCCAGAGCAATATAATCCGCTAGCTGTCAGGACCGTTTCAATGTTTTGGGCAATTGCTTTTGCGTGTGCTTGCTAGATGCTAACTGACATACTGCTGGCAGCCCATAATGATCGTGTATTTTATTTTCCGTTTTGTGATATTTAACAAGGCGCCAATTCTCGCCATAGAATCCGCCGCCAAACAGCTTGATCAGCACAATTAGTTGTGTTTTATATGGGTTTAGGCCCAGCGACGTCACTGTTTCGTTAGCTAGTTACTGACGTTGAGGGGCATCAGCCCATCCCCAGGTTCATCTAAAATCAGATTTGGTTCTTTTCCCCCCACTGCAAATGAAACCAAAAGGACATTTAAACACGTCGGGATATCGTTGCATTTCACCCTGGCACGTAAGCTTGGTGACTCGGGGGGGTTAAACTCCTTTGCTTTTCTGGCAAAACAGGGCAATGGAGTTACGTCACTCCGCCCAGGTTGTGGACTGAGCTGCAGCATCCGCCCCAACAAATGACACTTTATTCCAGATTTACCGCTTCATATAGATCAATTCACGCTGAAATGCACTGGTGTTTATTAAGTTCTGTAGCGCCAGGCTCCTTTTGCAACCTGCACTCAAATTAAGACATAGGAGTGACACGGAGCGCCCTCAGGAGCACATTTGGGTGCTACTTTGGGATGGTGACAAGGTCTTAGCACATGTCAAATGCAATCTAAATTAACCACATACAATCTAGTTATTTATAAGACCATTAGAAAAACAGCAGGTTGGCAGCAGAATCAGGACCCTCCCTCCCTATGTAGACAGTTTCATTTAACATGGGTCGGCGCCACCCTGTCACCTGTATTGGCAGCAGTCTCACCTTTGACCCCATCCCACGTAAGTTCCATTTGTCTCAAACTGCGGTGGCGTGCATTAAGAACTATATTACTTTCACCTATGTTCATAACAATATCAAGCAATGGAGCAACTTGCACAGCCGTGGTGTTGACTGGTGATATGGGGTCAATATTTAAAAGATCATTTCTCAAATGAGGGTGGAGGAGGATGGCTGGCTCACGTCGTCTCCTTGACTTTCTTTGAAAACGAAAGAAAGTACCTTGAAATACGTGTTTTGCTGTAACCATCAGCGAAGCGTGCAGGGCATGGAAAAACTGAGTGTTGCTGTTTGCTTTCAGGGGAAAGAAGGCTTTGAGTAAGAAGAAGCTGAAAAGGCGACAGAAAGTCAAGTCAAAGGTCAAATCCCGAACAAAGGTGAGCAACGACACATTAGACCATTACACATAATGACTCCACTCAATTTAATTGCTTTTAAAACTGCTCTGATTGCAATTTCACTTTTTTTTTCTTTTTTTTTTAACCAGGGGTAGGGCTGAATGTCATAAAACGGGATTGTCTAATTGCGTTGGCTACGCTCGCACCGGTCATGTGACAGCAGCTACTAGTAATCAGGTGAAAGCTGCTGTCTCCAAAAGGCTGAAATGGAGGCAGCTCTGTGGAAGAGAACTGTCCTTGTAAAATACTCCAGATACCAAAGAATAAAACCTTCCTATTCTGATCATTCTTTCTGGTCGGTGAAACCATTTTAATGCTAAATTCCTCTCAGAGTTACTACAACATCAAAGATAAAGGTTCCTTTAGCTGCCTGTCGGCTGCTTTCGGCATGAAAGCTTCGATACTTTTTGTTATGTTATTTTAACAGTTCGCCGCGCTTTGACAATTGTAAACTACTAAACATTAAGCAGGAATAATGTACATATTCTTATTTAGCATCGAATAATTATGTCTGTATAATTTTATGATGAGCTGTATGTTGTGTAAAACCTTCCCTGGGTTTGAAGAGATTCCTTTTAAAATTCTAATAGTTATTTCCCCTTTCTTTAACTTGCCTTTAGCCTCTTCAGTCAGTAATTCCTTAAGTCTGATGATAAAAATGTATATGTATTATTATGTTTATTATTTATTAGTCTGCATTCAAGAAGGCCAAAGTGGAATGGCACTTATTTTTTATATCTATATTTTTGCAAATGTCTTTTTAAATAAATAACCTGTAACCCACACAGCTGCGTCGCAGCTGATAATAAGAGGATGAAAAGCAAACACGAGGTCACAGACTGGACCGGTCAGTGGGGCTGAGCTCCAGAGATCCTGTGTGCAGGTCCAGAAGGTCCACTGTCCCTGCTGGACCAGTCTGAGCTTTTAGTGTCCAGATGGACGTCTGTCGTCAGGAAAAGACGCCTGAATCTGATCCCACCAACACGGGATTGAACTTTTAAAGTGAATCCAATCAATAGTTTCAGTTCTGTTGTTGATTTTTGTTGTTTTTCCCGTTCTATTGTTTACATATGTACGATTCAGCAGAGGAATTTCAGATGATTTCTTCTCCACAGTTGGGGTGGGATTGACAGATCCTAAAGGTTGTCAGTGTCAGTCACTCTGTTTGTCAGTATTAGAAGGGCAGTGCAACAATGTTTTCCTCTACATTTTGATCAACATGTTACTCCCAAGCAGACAACACCTCAGAGAAATATGCTCAGGTTGGTGGTGACTATAAAGCCTGTCTGTATAAGTTGTTTGTAAAATAGATGAAATCTTGAACGCAGTTATTTGACAGGTCTTGATTTTATGCTCGTGTTTATCACATGTTTACATGTTCAGCTGATCAGCGACGTTGTGATGAGTGAGGCGCTATTTTGGGTTCTCCAATTGGACTGAAGGTCTTGTGTGTCTTTAACTGCTAAAAGGTGAAGGAGATTAGTGTAAAAGCAAGAACCATCCTCTTTGTTCAAGGGCTGCAAACTAGATTATTACTTAGCCCCTATAATGAAGCTCCAGTATCATTTAAGAATGAGTGAAGCAAACGTTGTTGGTTCAATCCCTGAGCGAGACCACAAATCCCAAAATAGCCCCTGGAGCTGTGTCTTTGGTGTGTAAATGTGATTAAATTGTGTTCTCCATGAGCTCCCCCCCAAGTCTCTGTCACCGGGGCGTGAATGTGGAAAACAGACATATCTTAAAATACCTGAAATGGTTGAAGATGAGTAGAAAAGTCCACGATCACGATCTGTAATCACGCCGATGTGTCTGATCAGAATGGAAGTCCACATCGACCATGTGACACTGGTGCTCATGAAGGTTCTTATCACGAGCTGAGATAACGGTGATGATTTTGTATGCTATGTAAATTCCAGCTCTGGTGACCAATGAGCGCGATTAAAACGTGGCGTGATCTTGTGTCTCTGGTGCGAGGTGGTCGGGTGTCCGACCTGAAGGCGGCGGGCAGCTGTGGTCAGGTGCTGGCGGTGCCATTCACACATGAATCCTGACTGATGGATTGACACTCGGGAGTGGCTCCGGCTTGGGCATGATGGCCTGTTGCTAAGCAACTTAATGTTTTCCCACATCACCACACTGATGCCGTCCTGTTTCCATTTCCTTTAATCAAGCTCATATTAGTCGGGGTGAAGGTTATTTATTTATTTTTTGCTTTAGTATTTAAAGGGGTGTGACAGATTTGATCCTCTTGTTTTGAAATAATAGATAAAAAACAGTTATTTTGACACACAAATGGTCAGAAATGCCTATTTTTTAGACCAGTGAGAAGATCTCAAGGGGGAGATGTTAGGGCACCTTCAGAGCACTGCCGAGGTACCCTTGGGCAAGGCACCGACCCCTCAAATGCTCACACAGGGCCCTTCCTTCGCCCATATGCAGCTCAGGCAGGCTCCAGCACCTTCCCGCTGACCCCGGCCCTCCACATGTCACCCTACAGATATGTGTTGCTCCCCGTTGTGGACGCGCCCATTCCAAACCATTTAAAAGCCCCTATAGTGCAGTTACTGTACATTCCAAATATGATTTACCCTTATGATTAATATTGTTTTGAAGTGTCGGTTTCCTATAGACTCTAAATTCACAGTGAAGGTGGGAACGCTGCTCTCAATGTGGTTTGCATTGAAAAGACAAATCATGAAAGGGTTATATTTTAATGTTTGATGTATATTTTGGGTACAGCGATTTTTCATCATTGAAAATATTGTACGTATAAAAGCAAATGGTAAAGGCTTGGAATTTTTGCCCCAGATACTCCAGTTTTACCATGTAATTATTCTGGTCTTTAATAGTCCACCCTCTAATTCCCATCCCCTCCCAAGAAACACATTTTGAGGTTGCAAAAGGTTTTGTTTTTTTTTGTTTCTGTTTTGCTTTCTGTTAGGGCTGCTGCTTTCCAGGCACTGTTCCCCTCGCCTGTCACTTTGTCATAAATCACATTTCTGCAGCACGACGGGAGCGTAGTACACAGATGAGAGGGCAGAAAATATAAATATATATATATTTTTTTCAAGCTCAAAACCAAATCCTTTCTTCAAATGGATGACATCACCCATCTTGTATGTAATAACAGAGCAACAAGACACACTTGATCAATAGGATTCTCCAAAGGTTGCAGCACCGAACAGGACAGAATAATACTTTCCCTTCCATAACATGTTCAGAAAACATCGTGCAGTTTTTAAAAATCATGGTACCGGAGATTACCGAGTTAAAATGTGCACTATAAGAGAGGAAAGACCTGATGAAGCACAACTCACAATTTCTGTGGCCGTCAGTTTTTACTCCCACTTTTATTTTTGCCTTGTTGATGCTAATCAAGCGCTCTGTGTCTGATCCGCAGGCTGAGTGTCTAGATGGAGCCCTCTTTGTGCCTGACATCAAGCTGCACAGCAACCCGTCAGCGTTCAACGTCTATTGCAACGTGCGGCACTGCGTGCTGGACTGGCAACAAAGAGAGGCCTCCCTGGCGCTGGCTTCCAGGAGCTCGGTGCAGAGCGGGGACTCTGACAGCGAGGAGGAGGAGGAGTACCGGGAGCCAGCTGTGAAGCTGCCAAAGGTACGGGCAGGGAGCGCGTTTGGCTGTCTTTAATGGCACTACCAGTGTATCAAGGAGAGGGCGGGTCTTTACCGGAGGGATTGAGCACCAGAGGAATGTATCCAGCATTCAGTCTCTAAATCACAGAAATATCTGGCGCTACTTTAAGACATTTTGTCTTGTCAGGAGTCCAGCTTGTGATTTTCTTTTCTCAGATTCCTCTTTCTTTACAAGCCTGGCACTCTGTAAATAATTCTTTACAGTTTGCAGTTGTTTGTACCTAACTTTCTTTAATCAAGGCATTACTGAAAATGAAAATACATGCTGGTTAACCTGCCTATTGCCCATATTTGATTAGTTGACTAACACAATGTGTGACTGAGTCATGCGATACTTGAAATTGTAGTTGATGTTATTGGAAATTTAAAAAAAAATGATACTGGTGCCATTTGTGTGACAGAGCAGCATTTCTTTTTAAATTGATGATCTGAAACAGGTGGAGAATTGTGACGTTGTCACGTTACTTATATAAATGGTGCAGCCATGTTTAAAAACATTAACTGTACAGCTTAGTGAGAACATTTTATGATTCTTTAGTAGACTGTAGTTTTACACTTGAGTATTCATAACGTGTGCTTTGATTTCACCATTGTTATTTGAGAAGCAGTTATTATTTTGAGACTTCTGAAAATAAAAAATTAGCGATGGATTTATGGGTTTGTGACTGTATGTTCATGTGCAGATCATCGGCATTGGCCTGTGCGGCGTGTTTGAGCTGATTAAGGAGACTCGGTTCTCTCACCCATCTCTGTGCCTGCGTAGCCTGCAGGCCTTATTGGACATGCTGCAGGGGCAACAGCCTGAGGGTTTTCAGACTGAACCTCCTGATGTTCTGGGTAAGGCTGAGATTATTTGTGTAAACAAAATCTTTATTGAGCTGATTAATATGCCTTCATTTATACATGTATCATCTGGCAATTTTCTTTTTTTCCGTTCAGAGTCTCTTTTTCAGTTGTTGTTGGAGACCACCGTGCGGAGCACAGGCCCAAATGACCCAACAGGACAGGCCATCACTGCCCTGTCCTGCGCCTGCCTCTTCAGCCTGGTGGTAGCCTGGGGAGACACTGGTAAAATCCTCCAGGCAGTTTCTGCAATCCTCACCAATAATGGCAGCCATGCATGCCAGACAATACAGGTAAATAACCAGTTTAAATGGAACAGATTATGATACAGTACAGATACGTTATTCTGCTGTAGCCTTGTGCATTTATTCAAAACAGTCTAGTGCTTTGTCTCCTGTTTGGCTGCCCGTCTCCTAACCCCCGCACTATGAATCACCTTAATGGCTGGCAGCCTGTCAGGAAGACATATCTTGCATGCTTTATGTATGAGTGAGCAGTGTATACAGTAATGTGTGTTACACCGCCATAGTGATTATAAATCTATGAAGGTGAATTTAAGTGAAAGAAGAAATTGCACCACACCTACCCTGTGGAAGAAAGAAAAATATAACCTTTGGCGAAATTGTGTTGCCAGTTGCTCTTTTAAATGCCACCTTAGGTATTTACAAACCTACTGTCTTTAAACTCCTACCAGGTTCCAACCATACTGAATGCACTACAGAGGAGTGTCCAAGCTGTGCTGGTTGGAAAAATTCAAATTCAAGATTGGTTTGGAAATGGCATCAAACGTGCAGCCCTAATGAACAAGTGGGTCCTCAAGGAGGTGGCCATTGATGAGGATGAACACTGCCTTTTACAGACTGATGGGTCCTTCCTGTATTTGCTGTGCAAAGATGGTCTCTACAAAGTGGGTTCTGGCTACAGCGGCACTGTCAGGGTACGTCACATGATTAGTTTAGCCATTAAAAGATATTGTGAGTTTTGCGTTGGCATTTTTGTTTTCATCTGCCTGTTTAATACTCGCACCAATAGTTTAAAATATAAAGACTTAATAAAAGCGGGCATTGCAGTGTTCCGGCACTTTTGGATGATGTGAGGATGAGAAATCATAGTATGACAAGCTCTGTCATAGCTGACATTTTGCAATAAATGTCAGTAAAACGACATCAAAAAGACCTTTAAAACTTTTGTCAGTGTTTGTGCTCATCGTTGCGTGTGTTATTAAATCTTCACAGGGCCATGTGTACAACTCCACATCTCGTGTCAGGAACCGAACGGAGAAACGATCGTGGTTGGGATTTGCTCAGGTAGTGTTTTTTCCTATGTAATTTGAATTCATGTTGCATGTGTTTAAACCGAAAAAACAGATATTAAAACATGTTATTATCACAAAGGTTGCATTAAGAACATTGTCACTATGATGATTTTGTGCCTTTAGGGCTATTTGTTGTATCGGGACACAAGTAACCACACTTTGACAGCCATTAAGATCAACCCTGAGACTCTGGATCCTGAAGGGTCTGTCATTATGCCAGGTACGAACATAACGCATATTGCTTTTGTATTAGATGGAAACTTAAATACATCACATATATAAGTTAGCCAGCAAAATGGAACGCAGCAGAACACTATATAATTATATATTAATTTACATTTGTTTTCTTGGAAGGTCAACATGGTCAAGATGGGCAGAACATTATCTTCACTGATGGAGAATACATAAACCAGATTGCTGCCTGCAAAGATGTAAGTATCTTAGTTTATTTTGAGATTATCTGTGATTGAGATGCATGCAGTGGTGTCACATTTTCATCACTGTACATATTTATTTGGTTGTTTATGTAATTTTAATATATTAGAAAAGGCTTGACCTATTCCTGGTGTCATTTCACTTGGATGGAATTGTAGATCATCTGTCCGTTGTTATCAGTGTGAAGGACCTACAGCTGATCACCAGCTGTGCCTCAGTGTCAAGTGTTGCTGTGTCCTGTGGTTATGGGTGTGGCTGTGAGTGGGAGTGACACCAGATGTGCCTAGAGTTAATATTCTCAGCTTTTAACTGCTCAAACATTCTATACTGTGAATTGGATTTGGGCGATGAGAGACCCACGTCATGTCTGCCATTGCACATGCGCATGGAAGTCCATCTGTTGGGTGAGACCGTTGGAATGGAGAGCCCTCAGAAGTCAGGGTGCTGCAGTGTATCGAATGCTCCACAGACCACATACTGTATTAACGGCTGTGAGGGATTATTATTAGGTAGTATTTTAAAAGGTGCTTTTTCCGTGGTCTACCTGCCATCATCTGTAGAATCCACATAGTTAAAACAACAGTGTACAATGGGTTCTCATTATTTTCTCACTAGATTGTCTTTTTAGCTTTTTCCTTTCTTAAAATCTCCACTAATTTCTATGTTGTGATTGATCCACAATTTTAATAGATGTCTCATCATTCATACTATTAAGATAAATTGATGTTCAATTCATTTTGGCCGTAATGGTGTGTTATGTGACTCTGTCAATGATGCAGCCATGACATAATCCCAAATTATCCAACTTTAGGCTTCAGTTGGTAGATGCAATCTTAATGTTGGTTTGACACAATCTTTTTACCACTATAGCTGAGTGCACACACTTCAGAAATTCAGAAATCATGCACAGTTACAGTATGTCATGAATCACTTTCTTTCTGTCGGCTGTGGCTTCTACAGGATGGTTTTGTGGTACGGATCTATACCATGAGTTCTGACCCAGCCCTGCAGCAGGAGTTGCAGCTGAAGCTGGCAAGGAAATGTCTGCATGCCTGTGGGATTTCTCTCTTTGACCTGGAGAAGGACCTCCACATTATCAGTAAGTGACTGAAAATATAACGGCAATGTTGTTGTCAGTGGCTTCTTTACTTGGATTTGTACATTTCATATCGTGTTATTGCTGCATCACAAATTTTCCAAATATCACATTGAAAGAAAGAAACATGCACTTCCAACCTTGTGACTTTATCTATTTGGTTGTAAATAGAATGTTGCTTCTCAGGCACAGGCTTCGATGAAGAGGCTGCATTGATTGGAGCTGGCAGGGAGTTTGCTCTGATGAAAACAGCTTCAGGAAAGGTGAGCATGAACATCTCCTAAAATGTTTAACACACAGTAAAGTTGGAATATTACCCTACTAGATTTTGTCTAGGGCACTAGAATCAAGGGGAAATCCTCACATTAATTCTATTTCATCTTGTTTGTTCCTTCTTTTGGCAAGATGAACATTCTGGCGTCACCAAGAATTTCTCAGGATTGGACGTATTTAAGCTCATACTGTGCCTCTTTTGAAATAGGGAATGAATGATTGGTGGAGTGGGGGGGTTGCTGTTGTCTTCTTGTTCTATTGATCCACATCAGTTATTGCTATACGCCAATGGGTTCATAAGCTTATATCCATACTAACCTGGAAGTAATTAAAATATCTCATCTAACTTCTGACCTGTTTCATTTCAGGAATGAATACTTTACAGTTTGTTGTTGGTTGGCCTTGTAGTTTCAGTCAGGTATTCCATTGTCACGGGAAATATTTTGCATTTTTTTCTTCTGGCAGTGTTGGCAAGATAAGAATGCCGCGTTGTTTGTTTGGGTGTGGTTGAATGTGTCTTTACAAGGAAGGTGTGCTGCGGGTTGAGTCTTCTATAGATAGTTGTCCAGGGCAGTTGACGATTGCATATTTCTCCTAATCTCACAGTTCACTTACTCCAAAGATTAAACTATCTCAGAGTGACCTAATGGGTAAAATATGTGCAGCTAAACTCTGCTTTTGAACAAAGTTCATTTATCACTCTGGGTGAACATGTCTGACATGTGATAATAACAAGAGTCAAAGGTTATACACCAATTTTTTTTAATGCTTTACAAGCTGCCGTTTGCACTGGTGTTATAATTCTGTCTTTGCAATGGTAAGATGAATGGCATTATAAATGCTGTCTCAATTCCAACTGTGTATAATGTTGGGTTACTTCCATTCTTTAAATTATGTGGACGTTGGAATGGTTTCAAACTAAGGCTGAAAATGAATATATTATATATTCTACATTTTATTTTCAGTAATGATTCCATATTTTCTTGCGTAGGTTCATACATCTGTCATGAAAAAATGAATGTGACTTTAAAAAAAAAATACAATGGCACCCTTTCTTGTAGGGTAATTAGAATATATCCATGTTTAACAACTTATCACCTTTTTACTATTTGTCATGAACTTCATATTCCTAGTTTTGTTGTACCAGAATTGCGTGAGTTAAGCACTCCCCCTATGGGTATACCTGTGGTACATTTAATGTTGAAAATGCTAAAAATTAGGTAATTGCAATATAGTTCTATTTATCTGCATTGGCAGTAGAGACATAATTTATTAAAATGATATAAAGATAGAAAAGTTCTGAAATATTTACACTGTTGGCTCAAACCTCCGCTGACATATAAATAAATCCCCAATATTAACCTGTGGCCATCAGCACTAAAACCAATACTTTTATGTCTTAACAGATTTACTACACAGGAAAATACCAGAGTCTGGGTATAAAGCAGGGTGGGCCATCAGCAGGGAAATGGGTGGAATTGCCTGTCACAAAATCACCCAAGATCACTCAATTCTCAGTGGGCCACGATGGATCTCACGCGCTGCTTGTGGCTGAGGATGGCAGTGTGTTCTTTACAGGCTCTGCCAGCAAAGGAGAGGATGGCGAGTCCAGTAAGCTGATTTACATCAATCTTCCTTATTTATGTTTGACCTGTTTTAAGCTCAGTCGTTTCTTTCGTTCGATTTGCTGTGACGTGTGTGATTTTCCTTTGCAGCTAAAAGTCGCAGGCAGCCCAAGCCTTACAAGCCCAAGAAGATGATCAAATTAGAGACAAAGACAGCTGTGTATACAGCTTGTAACAATGGCAGCAGCAGTATTGTTACCAAGGATGGAGAGCTCTACATGTTTGGCAAAGATGCTATTTACAGTGACAGCACTTGTGAGTGAAGCAAAGCAAAGCTGTCTCAACCTTTTGGCTTAAAGATATTTGTTCCTCTGGTTGTATTGTCTATAAATTTGTCAATTATTTTTCTTCAATATTTCTCCTTCTAATCCACAGGCCAAGTGACAGATCTGAAAGGTCACTTTGTAACTCAGGTTGCTATGGGTAAGGCTCACACATGTGTTTTGACCAAGAATGGTGAAGTGTGGACATTCGGGGTGAATAACAAGGGTCAGTGTGGCAGAGACACAGGATCCATGAGCCAGGCAGGAAAAGGTGAGGACATGGACAAATAATGTCAAGCAACTATGCGCCAAAAATATATCGCTGTGCATGTGGTCTGACTTATTTGGTTTCTGTTTCTATTTTAGCATTTGGTGTAGAGAGCATGGCCACAGCCATGGATGAAGACTTGGAGGATGAGCTGGAAGAGAAAGAAGAAAAGAGTATGATGTGCCAACCAGGCATGCATAAATGGAAGTTGGACCAGTGCATGGTGTGCACTGTGTGTGGCGACTGCACTGGTTATGGTGCCAGCTGTGTTAGCAGTGGACGGCCAGACAGAGTACCAGGAGGGTAAGAGGACACCCAAACACAAGATCTTAAAAAAACTAAAATTTCTGTTTGTGAGACAAACAGGTAACAATTTCTGCTAAAGAATTTACATGTGTTTGTCCTTGTCTATCATTAAACAGTATCTGTGGCTGTGGGTCTGGCGAGTCTGGCTGCTCAGTGTGTGGATGTTGTAAAGCATGTGCCAGAGAGCTGGATGGTCAAGAAGCCAGGCAGAGAGGCATCTTTGATGCGGTCAAAGAGATGATTCCATTGGACCTGCTGCTAGGTATGCTCAGTCTTAGGGTTTTATTCATCTTTTACACAGTAATTACACCTCACCTCACATCATTCAGTCTTGTTCTGCTCAATTAAATGTCATATTCAAAATGCTATTTTATATCAGCATTTCTGTCTGTCTCATGAAGCAATGCTGCTTATGCTGCAAATATGATACTGTTGTATTTTTACTGCACTATATTTTGCACTCCTGTTGCTGCTCATCTTGTTTTATTTCCGTGTTTTGCAAATGCATTGCTTCTCCATTGTCTGTCCATCATTCATTGATGTTTGTGTTGTTTTGTTTTGTTTTGTTTTGCTCTGCTCCCCTCCGTCCACCCATCTCTGTCTTCCGCTGGCCTGCCTGTATCTGGGGCCTTGTGTTTTCAGCTGTGCCTGTCCCTCCCCCTCCAGGAGTGAACATCGAGGAGCACATTCAGATCCGCCAGGAGGAGAAACGTCAGAGGATCAATCGTCGACACAGGCTCGAGGAAGGCAGAGGTATGGATCAAGGCGAAGGAGGAAATATTTATGGGCTGTGTAGATTCTGTTTCATGAATCTAGGTGAAATGAGTCTGGGTGAAAATGACAAAGCAGGGCTCGGGACTGAATATTCTGTGTCCATTCCATTTTTTCCCCCAGCACTTATAACCTCCAGGTGCTGCCTCAGCCTGGGTGCGGTGCCTTGGTGTTTGCTCCCTTGCTTGTCTTAGTTTTTTTCTGTGTGTGTTTTTTGGTGTAGTATTACCATATGTTCTATCCCATTTGTGAGCATTGTGCATGCATGTGAAAGTTTCTTTCTCCCCAGGCCCCCTTGTTTTTCCTGGTCCCATTTTTATGAACCAGCGTGAGCAGGCCCTAGCCAGAATAAGACCCCTTCAGGCACTAAGGCATAAACGGGACAAGCACAAAGGTACTATGGTCTTCACTCTCTCAGCGGGTGCAGAGACATCCTTTTGACTCATCTCCAAATCTGGCTGTCCCGACCACCTCCTCTCTCACGCTCTCATGTACTTACCAGGTTTCATGGTAAAATATAATGCAATCTAATGTAAAGGAATCACAGTGAAGAAAGTTTTACACTGGCTGGGTTAAACATTACTCACAAGCTGGTTCCTTTATGATTTTCTTTCAGATCTTTGCTACAGTTTATTTTGTAAGGAATTGGTAAACTTGACATTGGAATGCTTACTAATGTTTATGTTTATTTGTTTTTTTTAAAATTCACCATTCCTGTTCTTTATCTGTCCTTGCATGCAAGAACAAAGTAATTACAAGGACAGAAAAATTATAGGGCAGCAAATTTTGAGCTACAAAGGATTATATGCATAAGTCGACCTCAGGCAGATGAACACCTTTACTTGGTGTGGGATCATTAATGAATGAGCCTTATTTTAACACTTTAACCAAATGTAAAACCAATGCCATCATCTTATTTTCTGTTTTGCCTTGTTGTCTGTCTTGTATTACCTCTCCATCTATGGCAATAACAATACATGGCACCTACTGTATCCAAAAGTACAAACTGTCTACAGTCATTATAATTTACACAGCAGCTGGACAAATACAAGCTTTTTTATCTGTGTCTGCAGAGTAAAAATTAAGTGCAGATTAATTTTGGATTAAATTGTTGCTGTTGCAGTGTGTGTATATGTTGGATTGGGGATGTCGGTTTAAAAATAATGGGAGGAAGACTTCAACATGGCATGCTTTAGGCTCTCTGTGCTGATGCATCAGTTTTGGATGCATGAGGATAAATGACTGCTTTATTGTTCCACTCTTATATGCAAAACAAAAATTGATCCTGTCCCTCAGTGCTTTAACATTTTACTTTTGTGACACAGTTTAAGGATGATGCATAGTTGCAAGTGTAAGTTATTGGAATACACTTCTAAAATTCAGAGTCTATCATCATTTCCTCAATCCATCTCTCATAAATGTTGAAGCCATGAGCCATTTTTTCGAAGGGTGGAATATCAAAGCCTGTAATAAAGGTGAACTACACCTGTTTCTGTGTCCCCAAAATAGAAACTGCCATTGTTATTGTAGCCTGGAGTTCTTTGCGGAAGTTTTTCACCTTACATCACAACTGTAACCTCTTGCATTGGGCTCAGGGTACACCAGATTCACTCATTCCTGTTAAACACAGCATTTGAATGAAACAAGAATTGCTAAGCAATAATTAATATTTTAATAATAGAACTGGTTGCCAAAAGCCCTTATGCTTCAGAGGCATTTTGTCCAAAATTGTCTTTCAGCATGCTTTCCCGTTTTCCACCATTCCTTTTGTATACATTTTTTCCTTCCAGATTTGTTTGCCAGGATTCTGCAGGGATACGCACCTCTGCGGTCTGCAGCTGCCACTGATCCCCCCCTGCCATGTACTCAAAAGGCCTGATTCTAAATTTTGTATTGTAGATGGTAGCAGCGAGCGTGGCGAGAAGGATGCCAGCAAAATCACCACCTATCCCCCTGGTGCTGTGAGATTTGACTGTGAATTGAGAGCTGTACAGGTCAGCTGTGGTTTTCATCATTCAGGTGGGTTAATTTCCTTCACCCGTATTTTAAGAAGGTAGTCAAATCAATCATTTAGTTTTTTTATGCGGACAAACAAACATTGTATTTTTGCTTGCAGTTGTGCTGATGGAAAACGGAGACGTCTACACATTTGGCTATGGGCAGCATGGGCAGCTTGGACATGGAGATGTCAACTCCAGGTACGTGTGGGGGAAAAATACATTGACTTGTCTGTCTAGTGTGCATGGAAGAAGGTAAAAAAGCCACAATCGATTGAGAGGGGTACAGTTAAACTTAACTAACCACGGAAGTGTAAAAACTGAATGTCTATACCGAAGGCCTCCTATTCACTGCGTGTATTACTGGCTAATTTTGCCATATGAGTCTATGAAACCTAAACTAGATCTTTTTTTTTTTTTTATCCGTATCAGGGGTTCTCCCACTTTGGTGCAGGCCCTGCCAGGTCCGAGTGTGCAGGTGACAGCAGGCAGTAACCACACAGCCGTTCTCCTCATAGATGGTCAGGTGTTCACCTTTGGCAGCTTTTCGGTAGGAAACAGATTTCCCACACTTTGTGTCGATACTTTGTTAAAGCTGTAGAACATTCAAATGCACATGAAGGTCCTGTTATAAAACAGTTACACAAACTGCAGTGAGAAGTCTGAATCTGTTAACTTTTATTGCAGAAAGGACAGCTGGGGCGGCCTATTCTAGATATGCCCTACTGGAATGCCAAGCCATCTCCCATGCCCAACATTGGTGCCAAATATGGACGCAAGGCAACTTGGATTGGTGCAAGTGGGGACCAGACATTCTTGCGAATTGATGAGGCCCTCATCAATTCCCATGTCCTTGCCACTTCGGAGATCTTTGCCAGCAAGCAAATTATTGGCCTGGTGCCCTCCTTTGTGTCTGAGTCACCTCCATTTAAATGTTTGCTGATCAACAAAATGGATGGAAGCTGCCGGACATTCAATGACTCTGAACAGGAGGAGTTGCAAGGATTTGGCCTGTGCCTGGATCCAGTGTATGATGTCATCTGGAGGTCAGTCCAAGGACCATGCACCTATTATCTTACCTTTAAAAAACTGTAAACTGACTCTACCATATTGTTTAGTTAGCTTACAGATTTCAATAGTTTGAAATGGAACCATCTTTTTGCTTTTCCCCTTGGCTCTCTTTATACTTAGGTTCCTCCCAGCTACAAGAGAAATGCTGTGTTACAATGCAGTAATAGCAGATGCCAGAATGTCCTCTGCTACAGACCTGCAAGCCCACTGTAGCATCCTTAGCCCTGAGCTTGCATTGCCTTCAGGATCACATGCCACCACTACGCGCTCTCATGGAGCCCTCCACATTCTCGGTAATCGTGCATCACTGCCATTAACCTTCTTCCACTGTATTATAATTTCTAAAATATAGATATGGTGACGTGCTTGTAGAAATTCTGCCTTGTCAAATTAGAATTACAAAAGCAATGTTAAGAACTATCCTTGGTGGTCTGCTCAGGTTGTTTGGATACCCTGGCAGCCATGCAAGAGCTGAAGATGGGTGTAGCCAGTGCAGAGGAAGAAACCCAGGCAGTGATGAAGGTCTATTCCAAGGAAGACTATAGTGTGGTGAACCGCTTTGAGAGTAAGTGGGCTCTTTATTGATGTTTAATACTGCATGACAGGAGATGCAGGTAGATATTTATTTATTTGTTTCAGATTTTTCTTTAATGTTGGTATCTGTTACACCTGATGGTTCACTGTCAGATAAGCTAAAGTACTAAAGCATCAATACACAATACAGTTATGATATGTTGTTAAAAGGAACCAAGTTAAAATTAGATCAGTGGTTTGTACATGCTTACGGATTGATCTCTTGTGGGGTATTGTAGGTCACGGTGGTGGTTGGGGCTACTCAGCCCACTCTGTGGAGGCCATTCGATTCTGTGCAGATGCTGACATCCTGCTAGGTGGGCTGGGCCTCTTTGGTGGACGAGGAGAGTATACTGCCAAGATAAAAGTAAGCTATTATATAAATAATGAAATAAGATTTTGCTCTGTTGCTTTTTATAGTCATTTCTTTTAATGCTATTGTAACATAAACTTTAAAACTCAGTCTTCTCATTCTTGTGCAGCTGTTTGAGCTAGGTCCTGATGGAGGAGACCATGAAACTGATGGAGATCTGCTGGCTGAGACGGATGTATTGGCCTATGACTGTGCTGCCAGGTAAACCTTACGATCACAAATATCTTCTGAAACATAGTGAATGTTGAATTGATATTTGCACCTATATTATTTTTGTAATATTAGAGAGAAATATGCCATGATGTTTGATGAGCCAGTGCTGCTGCAGCTGGGATGGTGGTATGTGGCGTGGGCGCGAGTTTCTGGTCCAAGCAGTGACTGTGGCTCTCATGGACAGGCTACCATTACCACTGATGATGGGTATACAATACATAATGCTTAATATTTATATTATATTATATTTAGCAGGCATGCCCAATAATGATGTTATCTAATGCAATTTAAGTAATGTTGGTCTTTTCTTACTTTTTTTTAGTGTGGTTTTTCAGTTCAAAAGCTCTAAGAAGTCAAACAATGGTACAGATGTTAATGCAGGTCAAATTCCACAACTTCTTTACAGGTAAGTAATATTTAATTGAGTGTGAAAATTATTTGTATTTGCATATTTCTGAGTAATTTCGTTAATTGCTTCTTTATATGTTAACGTTAGGCTTCCCTCAAATGATGGCAATGCATCTAAAGGGAAACAGCAGACCAGCGAACCAGTCCATATCCTCAAGCGCTCATTTGCACGTACAGTCTCTGTTGTGAGTATTGTCTGTATCTATTGTCTGTCACTACTCACCCCACATTCCATACAATACTTGGTTTATATCACTGTATTCATCTGTTTTTGTAAAGGAATGTTTTGACTCCTTGCTGAGTATTCTTCACTGGAGTTGGACAACTTTGGTGTTGGGTGTGGAGGAGCTTAGAGGACTCAAGGGCTTTCAGTACACAGCAACCTTGCTGGACCTGGAGAGACTTTGTTTTGTTGGCACATGCTGCCTTCGCCTCCTCAGAGTGTACATCTGTGAGATCTTCCCCATCGCTGGTGAGGACACAGTAAAATTAGCAAATCAGTTCTTAAATAGAATATAATAGAATATGCCTGTATTTCTTCTTATACTATTGATTGCACGGCATTTCATAGCCATATGGAAGGTAAGTCTTGAGCCACTGCAGCTTCAACCATGACGTCACTGTGGATCCATCGGACCTGTACGCTTTGTGATAGTGGGCGATACTGGAGCCCCCTGAGAAAACCCACTCGCATAATAGAGAGCACACAGAATGAGCATACACAATGTCCAATTGTAACTGGGCATCAAAAACCAGGATCTTCTTGGTTCAACCACTATGCCAAAGTGCTGCCAAAAATAAAATTAAAATAGTGTAGTTTGCTTCTGCCTGTGCCTGCATATAATTTCTCTGGGACCTCCACATTCCTCCTATATTCCAGAAATATGCACATTTGGTTGATTGGGGATTCTCAACTGACCCTTTATGTGAGGGTATTAATGAATGGTGGTTATGTGCTGTTATGAAATGACGACTTGTCCAAGGTGTGTTATTGCCTCTTACCCACTGATTCTGGGATAGGCTCCAGCATTCCTTGTGGGTCCTGATAATGAATTAATGGTGTTAGCAGAAAGGGAATTGATTTTCTCATTATGTCCACACATTTTGAATACATTCCAGATATTAAAAATAAAATATTCATCTTATATCAAAGATAATATTTACAATTAAGAAATAAGGTGTTTCCCTAAAGATTGCTAGTTTTAGTAATTGTACTTACTCCTGAATGTTGCATTATCTGAAGCAAAATAGCAGCGATTTTCTTCTGT
Organism: Takifugu flavidus; assembly: GCF_003711565.1. Classification (NCBI taxonomy): domain Eukaryota; kingdom Metazoa; phylum Chordata; class Actinopteri; order Tetraodontiformes; family Tetraodontidae; genus Takifugu; species Takifugu flavidus. The sequence goes on from NC_079520.1 coordinate 13,209,047, forward strand.
TTCACTTATATTCAGCCAGCACCAAAGCTGTGGTGGACGAGTCAAGCAAGCTGGCAGAGTGTGTGGGCAAGACACGCAGCCTACTGAAGAAAATACTATCAGAAGGAATGGACAACTGCCTGACCAGGCTTGACAATGATCCCCAGGGCTACTTGTCTCAACCATTGACCCTTCTGGAAGCTGTGCTGCAGGAATGCCACAACACCTTCACTGCTTGCTTCCATTCTTTCTATCCAACCCCAGCTCTGCAGTGGGCCTGCCTATGTGATCTACTCAACTGCCTTGATCAGGTTTGTATCGGAATCTCAAGCTGTTGTTGATACCAGTAAAAATGACTGACTGATTCAGGTCACTGTATTATGATATCTTAATTTTCTTTTTTTATTTACCAAAATAGTCTTGGTTTGACAAGGAAAATATTATTCTACCTCAACATAGGTTATGTGTTTAATTAAAAGTCCTCATAACATTGGAGATGTATTCTTGTTTTTAGGACATTGCTGAAGCCAATTTCCGGACATCAAGCAGCCGTCTGCTGGCAGCTGTAATGTCAGCTCTGTGCAACACTTCCGTCAAGCTGACATCAATTCTGCCCATCGCATATGATGGAGAGGTTCTGCTGCGCTCTCTGGTCAAACAAGTCAGCACAGAGAATGACTCTGCCCTTGCTCACCGCTTCCCCCTGCTGGTGGCCCACATGGAGAAACTGAGCCATGTGAGCTTTTGAATGTTGTTTTCATTTGAAAATTGGAGATATGATATGTTGTGCTGGTTTTGATTAAAATACTATTTCATTTTTTGTTAGACGGAGGAAAACCTGATGGGGATGACCAGTTTTCGGGAGGTACTGGAGAAGATGTTGGTGATTGTTGTGCTGCCTGTGAGGAAGAGTTTGAGGAAGGAGGTGGAGCTGTTTTCTCCACATTTGGTTTCTAACACCTGTGGATTGCTGGCCTCCATTGTTTCTGAGCTCACTGCCTCTGCTCTGGGTTCTGAGGTAGTAAATGCATACAATACATAAATATTTCCTTACTGATAATTGCATATTAATTTTATTCATATTTATTCAGTGAATAACTAAATTCTCACTCATAAGTGGCTCTTTCACCCTCTTGAATCGCATTTATTATCATAATTTTATCTGTTCACGTTTTTTTAATATTAGTTTATTTATTCTTATATTAAAATGTTGCTCACAAAACAATAGTTGGACATTATAATTAACACCATAGTTGTAGTTTTGTTTTCCTTCCAATTTTGTTATTTTTATGCAGCAAGTACATAGTAAAATTTAATTAACTAATCAACCTAATATGATTGTCCTAAGAGCTGAACAATTTTCTTGCTCCTCTAGGTTGATGGCCTGAACTCGCTCCACTCTGTGAAAACATCTCCTAACCGGTTTACCAAAACTAGCCAGGGCCGGAGCTGGAACACAGGAAATGGCTCACCAGATGCCATCTGTCTGACGGTGGACAAGCCAGGTGTTGTGCTGGTTGGCGTCTGTGTGTACGGAGGAGGGGGCATCCACGAATATGAACTAGAAGTGCTCGCTGATGATGTCAGTGATTATAATCTGTTTTTCAAATGATTGTTCAAATATTATGTCTATTACAATTATTGACCCGCTATTCTCCCTGTGTAGACTGAGCACCCAGGAGACTCGGCACATTCACACAGATGGACATCTCTGGAATTAGTGAAGGGCACCTACAGCACTGATGATTCTCCCAGTGATATTTCTGAAATACGACTTGACAAGGCTGTCCCACTGAAGGTACAGTGTAAGCTTAAAACAATGACATGTTCTGATAACTTACTCTGGTAGTTTTAAACTCTTTTATACTGATTTTGATTTGAATGCATAATCTCGTGTGACATCATTTGCAGGAGGGAGTAAAGTATGCTGTTCGTCTACGTAACTATGGCAGTAGAACAGCGAATGGGGACGGAGGGATGACAACCATTCAGTGCTCCGATGGTGTTTCATTTACCTTCAGCACATGTAGCTTGAGCAGCAATGGGACCAATCAGACTAGAGGACAGATTCCACAAATACTCTACTACAGGTAAACCATAAGCCTCTGAAATGTTTCATTTCTCAAGTTTTTTCCTTTCCTGTTTTGAGTTAACATCTTTTTGTGGATAAAGGAGTGAGTACGATGGGGATCTCCAGTCTCAGCTCCTGAGCAAAGCCAATGAGGAGGACAAGAACTGCAGTAGAGCTCTGTCTGTGGTTAATGCTGTTGTGAGGGCAGCAAAAGATCTGCTTCACAGAGCTTTTGCTGTTGATGGTAAGGACAAAAATCTTTTGAAAGTACATCTTTAGTGACAGTTTATGATCTTCAATGTGCTTTCTATTTTTTCCTCCAGTGGAAGACATCCCGGAGCTCCTAAGTTCCTCCAGTCTATTTTCTATGCTCTTGCCCCTTATTCTGTCCTACATTGGTCCTGTGGCTGCATCTGTGCCCAAGGTAGACTCAGGACAAACTCTTAATCTCAACCTGTTGACTTATCTCTTCCCACTTTGGAGTAATAATGCAATTCTGCCTCCTCTTTCTTCAGGCTGCTGTTGAAGTCTTTGTACTGGTTCAGGATCTGTTACCGGCTGTCTCTGCTCTCAACCAAAAATACGCCCCACCCACCTTCAATCCCAATCAGTCGACTGACAGCACAACAGGCAACCAGCCTGAGCAGGGCCTCTCGGCCTGTACCACCTCCAACCACTATTCAGTAATCGAAAGTGACCACCCCTACAAACAGGCTAGCATAACACAATACAGGGTAAGTTATTCTTTGGCATGACTTCTGTTATCCATGTCCATGGGGCACAGATACTCTCAGGATTCAGTTAGTTTATCTTGTATTTGGCCTTGCTACAGGTGTCATTTCCGGACTGTGTACGCTGGACCACAATTGAGTTTGACCCGCAGTGTGGTACTGCGCAACCTGAGGATGTCCTGCGTCTGCTTATTCCCAACCGTACCCTCCATTTGTCAAACCTGGGGGGCAAACCTTTGATCCACGATACCATCAACACCTGGACTGAACTCAGGAAGTTCTCAGGCTCAACTGGCTGGCCAACCTCTGTCCTTGTCCTGCCAGGTAAGAAGGCTGAACATCATTATTGTTGCTGTTCTCTCCACTGAACCACAAGACTTTCAGTTCTCTACAAACTCTCAACATATTTGTATGTCCTCCTCTCATTTCAGGAAATGAGCTACTGTTCTCACTGGAAACAGCCTCTGATTATGTCAAAGACGAAAAGGCATGCTTTTATGGCTTTAAATGTGTAGCAGTGGGTTATGAATTTAACCCTGGCGTTGATGAGGTAAAGAGAATCCATACTGTAATAAATCGATATTGAAATTCACTGTTTATGTATAAGTGGCATTTGTGTCTGCCCTCTGTGGATCACCTTGCTATTGGATTTCAGGGTCTAATCATGCTTGAGAAAGAGTTGGCGTACCTGGGCAGTGTGTGTGCTGCAGCTCTGATGAAGAAAGATCTGGCCCTCCCAATTGGTATTGATATTATAAACCTCTGAAAACATAAATAGTCCTATAGTCCACAATGGCTTTCTGACTTAAACTAATATTGTAATTAAGCTTGCATAAACCATATGCTAATCCTGTGTATATAAATTCAAGGTAATGAATTGGAGGAGGATCTTGAGATTTTGGAGGAAGCTTCTCTTCAGGTGACTCAACTTTAAAACTTGAAAACATTAAGTCGCTCTTATTATGGTAAAAACTGTTTTATATGCACTGTTCATTTCTTGAATGTTATTTTTCTCTCACCTCCTGCAGGTGTGTAAATCACATTCAGGGATCCTTGGGAAGGGTCTTGCTTTATCCCACTCCCCAACAATTCTTGAAGCACTGGAGGGAAATCTACCCCTGCACCTCCAAACCAATGAACACTCTTTCCTTGAGGACTTCATTACCTGTGTGCAGAACTCAAGTGGAGGGCGTCTTGCCAGGTAAAACATAATGAAGGGTGTCTGACAAAGAGCAAAGTATGAGCTGATTGTTTTTGTTGTGACATTTTTGATAGAAATCACTAAAAATGTCATTTAATGTCACCTAGGTGGCTGCAGCCTGACTCTTATGCAGATCCCCAGAAGACATCACTGATCTTGAACAAGGATGACATACGCTGTGGGTGGCCAGCCACTGTGGTTGTACAGACCAAAGACCAGTATGGAGATGTGGTGCATGTCCCTAATATGAAAGTGAGAAGAAGTCACTCTTTCTGCATTTAAGCGTTCTATATTTCCTGGACCTTAAATAGTCGAAGGAGCAGCTTTAGAGTTTAAGTACCATCTTTGTGCTTTATCTTTGGCATCATAGGTGGAGGTCAAGGCTGTTCCTGTGTCGCAGAAGAAGTCAGTGCAGCCTGATAATGTGAAAAAGCTCCAGCGGCTACCTGGAAACTCCTCACCTTCCTCCTCTGGTCCTGATCTCACTTTTGGAGGTTTGCCAACCCCCAAGCTGGAAGCCACCTATGAGCCAGTGATTGTGAAAGAGGCTCGATATATTGCTATTACAATGATGAAGGTCAGCCTTGTGTAGCTCACTTTATATCACATTTGTTTTCATTTAATGTTTTGACACCTATTAGACAGGTGGGAGCTATTTTTGGGAGGGTTCCTTCTGCAGCCACTGTAAAAAATATTTTATTGAGAAAACCTTTTGTGCTTGCTATGCACAAAAAGGAAAAATATATTTATGGATGAGTTCTGGGCAAGGAAAAAGTCTAAATACCAGACCAAGTAAGAAAGAAAAGCAATCAGAATTAAAGATTATGAATGAATTAATCAAACACTGGTGTTTTGTTATGAAGAAGGTTTTTTCCCTCAGTATATCATAGTTTTTAATTTCCATATGGGCTGTTGTTTTTCAGGCATATGAAAACTACTCCTTTGAAGAGCTGCGCTTTGCTTCACCTACACCAAAGAGGTAAGTGAGATAATACAAAGAGAAAAATTATCTGCTCGGATTCTTTTTAATTAATGGCCACTTCCCACAGACCCAGTGAGAATATGCTGATTCGTGCCAACACAGATGGAACCTACAGTGCCAACTGGACTCCAGGAGCTGTGGGACTTTATACAATCCATGTCACCATTGACGGCATTGAAATAGGTATGTCAGTGTATCTATAAGAGTCTTTTTCACAATCTGATAATGGCCAACAAGGGGGAACTGTAACAACTTTGCTTGTTGCTGCATCTTTAAATGCGTTTGCAGTGTAACACAGCAGAATACACTCTTTTCTATTTTAGATGCTGGTTTGGAGGTCGAAGTCAAGGACCCGCCCAAAGGCATGATACCACCTGGCACTCAGATGGTCAAACCAAAGGCTGAACCTCAGCCTAGTAAGGTGAGCAATTCATCACTTCATAAACAGAAAGGTTCATCTAGCTGCTGCTGAAAACGAGGCTTAAGTGTCAGCTTTGGTTGTGTCTTTGTGTGCATCTGGACGCATACTCGTCTTCACTCTAGTTGAACGAGTTCAGTCTCTTGTGTCTTACTCCACTTTTTCTCTTCTATCATTTCCTGCTGTTAACAAACTCTGTCTTACCTTTGCTTCTCTCAGGTCCGCAAATTTGTGTCCAAGGACAGTGCTGGTCTGCGTGTGCGTAGTCACCCCTCCCTGCAGAGTGATCAGATAGGTGTAGTGCATGTTAATGGCACCATCACTTTCATTGATGAGGTAATTGACTCCAGAGGAATTATCCCAGTTAGTAAGATTGAAAAAGACAACTTTTTTTTTTCCACATCCAAAACGTTTTAGTTTCCTAGCCTTGTGAATGTACCGTGGCTACAACAACGTCCTTTTTTGAAACATATCTTTAAAATTGTGATCAATTTTACATCTACAATTGAATTGAAAATTAAAATTATATAGGTTATTATGAAGTAATTACCTCATGGTTGTGCTTGTAGTATTTTGCACTTTTCCGTTCAGCACATTATCTTCAATCCACGCTTCAGTAACACAACTGGAAACTGGGCCAATAACTCTAATCACCACAATAAAAAGATCAACCTAACCTCAGATCTGATGTATGGGTGTACCTATGTTCATTGCTCTGTTTCTGTGCCTATAGATTCACAATGATGATGGTGTATGGCTCAGGCTAAATGATGAGACAGTGAAGAAGTATGTTCCAAGCATGAATGGGTACACGGAAGCTTGGTGCCTCTCTTTTAACCAGCATTTGGGCAGGACCCTCTTGGTCCCAGCTGATGTAAGTAGAAGAGAGCCTGGTGGGTAGTCTGTATGTTTAATGAAGACAAACACCTCTGTTTAATTGGTAAAAGCCAAAGAGCTTTTTGTTTAAGAGTAGTAGCATTTAAAGGACTTGGACATCGGACCTGCAAATGAACACAGTGCATGGTACATTGAGAAATTCAGTCTGTTAAAGCCTTTTTTGCATGAAATGTCCATATGAGCGAAAGGAATACCATTTATTTTACTAACACACTGCAAAAGAATAGTAGTTTGGAGTGTGCATGCATTGCAACTCTTGTTTGAAGGCCCTCAACATGGCTCAGTTTTAATCACAGCCTTCACAAGTACTCACAACCTAATATTGTTTAAGTACTGCTTTGGTATAATACAGTACCGGTATTCTAACAATCAGATGAACTCCAATGCATGACTTGACAGATGCTGGAAAAGGTGTTTAAAAACTCTTTTGTCTTGGTGAAGTTGATTGGTCTGCATTGTGGAATCTTTTTTTCACCACTGCCTCTTAGTCACAGTTCATAAACACAAAATGCATCATGGGGCTCCAAGGGTTTCTTCTCATTTTGCTCCATGCCTCAATAACCACCAAAATACATTGCAACAAATGAATCTGGCTGGGTTTATTTATGAAATAATACCATGGTAACAGGGAATTTGATGTTCGAATCCAGGTGGTTTTCTGTCATGAAGCAGCTGCTCCACAGTTACTTTCTATAGGTAATAGTGTCTATATGGTCCTACAATTCCATATTTGCATTGGGATGCATTAAATGCTTAAAGGCTTCCATGTAAGGTCTCTGAACAGCATGGCACACTACATCACCCCAGTGGGAGAATTTTTTTGGAAGTTTGGAAGTTTCTATGGCTATTGTGGTCGTATTATATTTATAAATAATGACCCTACTCTTTGGTAAGTGTTGAAAAGGCTATGTATATGGCTTCAGTTCTTCATGGCCTCCCTTTTTTTTTATCAGTTTTGAACAAATTATTTGAGTAGCCTCACAAAATCCGACTGTCTTCATTTTCTCGATCTGCAATAAGGACTGTTGCAGGAAATTCCAAAGGAGTCGGTCTAAAATATGTTGGTCTTCCAAAAAAATAAAAGCGCATTTTCCCCCATCATGTTTTCTCTTCTCTCAAGCCAACTGTTACTTCTTGACTGTCTTACAATCTGTTGCTCAGAGTGTCTTTAACGCTAGCCAAGGAGTCAGGGATTTGGGATTGTTGTCGTGGACTCCCTTAACTGTATTCCCACCACAGGTGAGTCGTGTGAGGGAAGAAAAACATCGCAGTACTGCAGCATAGCTTATGTTACTTTTCATCTTGAACCCCTTTTCAGTCTGCGCTCATTGTCACAATCGCTGTTAAAACATGCGTACGCCCATGAACCACAGTTGCATGGTTAAGTGTCGTAATGATTTATTTGTATGGTAATTTGTTGTCGGTGCTGACCGTTTGGTATACACCTGCAGTGATCACCATTTGGAATTTAATTTATTTAAGCTTGTGTGTTGCATGTGCGTACTGTCAAATAAGAGCCAGTCTGTTTTTGTTTAAAAGGCCTCTGATATATTTTCTACTCCTGAGTCATAGCATGCCTCCCTGACTCTACTGACTGTGCATTTTCCTTTCTATGACTGCATCCATTGTCTAATGGTCATTTGATTGTCACTGGAGAGGAGGAGGGGTGGGGACTTGTAGCAGCATTACTTTTAAAGATGATTTTCCCTTCATGTCATGTGATATACAAAACAAGAATACTTGGAAAAAAAACTTGACACCATACATTTAAGATGGGACAGTGAGTAATCTACATCTCCTGCATGTTCAATTATGTGTAAAAATTAAACATCTCTATGATACAGACTAGACAAAGTAAAAACTATGAATTACTACATGATTGAATTAAGGCACAATGTCCTGCCTTGAGATTTTAGCTGTACATGAATGTATAGATTAGCAAATGCTGTCAGTCTTCAGTGCTTCTGTTCTCGTCTAGAAGCCATTCCCAAAATATTTACTGCATAAAAGGTTTTCAAATCTGTAGTGGTGATTGTTTTAAAAATGTTTTACTTGAAATATAAAAGGTTTTTCTTCGATGTCAATATCAATCTCCCAATGCGGTGTTTTCTACAGCACTGACCTTTTAAATACCCCCTTCCGAAACAATTAATGGTTCCATATTATGTTATGACTCAGCATTTCTGCAGCCTTCCTTCATCTCACTGTGCTTTTAGCCCTGATCTGTACTCTTAACTCTTGCAGGAAGTCAAGGGCCAATCAGAGGACAACATAAAGGAGGTGAGCAGCTGCCCTTCCCATGATGCCCCCATTCGGGTGCAAGACAGGGCAGGGCAGGGCGGCCCAGGGATTTATCAGGTAGTGAAGACTGGCCCCTCTGGTCACAACATCAGAAGCTGTCCAAACCTTAGGGGTATCCCCATTGGAATGTTAGTTCTTGGCAACAAGGTCAAGGCCATAGGCGAGGTACGCACTCCCCCCAAATAATGCAACTTTTTTTTGTGGCAGGGTTTAGATTGATGATTTGAAAAATCACATATTTTGTTGCTGGTAACGCTGTGTCATAATTCCCTGAGCTTTAAAAACCTTGGTTGTCTTCAAATGAACTGACATTTAATATCACTAATTTCTCAATCTAACGCATGTACGTTAATTCTGTCCGGGTGCGGATTAGTATTCTGTATCTTGCTGCCCGTCGAGCTCATGCCAACTTCTGTCGCTGCAACATTTTCACCTGCTTCCTACTAATTCTGGTCTAATGAGGTCACTGCAGTTTCAGGGTGTCGCATTCAGACATTTCAAGACTTCTAAGTGAAAGTCAGAATGCTGGAGCCTTCTTGTGCCTTTGCTGTATCTTTCTTACACTTTTGTCAGTCTTGTCAGCCACTTTGAACTGTGCAAGTTTTCTTTTGGCCTGGTGCTCGTGGAGCCTCCCCTCTTTTGGATATGGCCTCTCATTGCCTGCTGTGGTGTGTCATGCTGTTCAGTTATTCTCTTCTCAACCTGTACTGGAGTGCCTTGTTTGGATCTCAGAGGTGCCTTCTGCACATACTAATACTTTCATCTATGTCTTTGTCCAAAAAATATACGATATTTCAGGAATTTGAGAAAAACAACCTCATGCATTAACCTTTCAATAAGCTACCTCTTTCTTATAGTAAGTTTTTTTGTTTAAATTTTTCATATGAGCTATATCAGTTTTGTCCTGCAGTGTCCGAAAATCAAATTCACATGATCTACTACTGTGGATTTTGTATGTGTCAATCAGATTAATGGAATGTTTGCATGTCATTGATCAACTGTAATGGAGTGTGTGTTGTGCTGTAATAACGCAGGTGGCTGTCTCCGTAGCTACGGGTTGACAAAGTGTGTAAATGTCTTGACTATGACCTTGTTCCCTGAGTGTAGATAAAGAGTGTTGTTTGTGTATCAGGTGGTCAACTCAGAGGGGTCCTGGGTACAGTTGGATAAGAACAGTGTAGTGGAGTTCTGTGAGAGTGATGAAGGAGAGGCCTGGTCACTGGCAAGAGACCGTGGTGGAAATCAGTATCTTCGCCATGATGATGGTAAACTACACTAAACAAAAGGGGAGAATTTGTTGCGCTCAAAACAATTTGCAAGTTTTGTGATTAAATTTGCTTTTACAGAACAAGTACTGGTAGAGCATGGGGCACAGACTCCACCACCCAGCCCCTTTTCTGTGCACGCCTTCAACAGCCCCGCAACGTCTAATGGAGCGCAGGGCTTCGACTATGGGCTCTCCAACAATAAAGGTGAGGCTAGCTTGGTGTAAAGTGGGTTTAAAGAATAGTTGATTGAATTGAATAAATATAGTTTCATCAGTAGTCATTGGTCATTTTAGTGTTCAACTCTTTAATAAAAAAACCCCATTGAATTTCTTAATCTTCTCCCTTCACTATTCTTTACAGTGTGTCAAAGTTTATCCACCAGCTTCTCTGTGTATTTTATTCATGCATTCTTGCTTTTTTTTAAATCTGCAGCCTAACATCTTTGCAATGTTAGGCATATTTCTCCAGATGCATGTGCCAATTAAAACTACTCAATGCTCTCTTCTGTTGTTGGTGTTTTGGTATAACCTTACACCATTACACCAACAACAGGCCCCGGAATATGTGTTTGTGATTGCACCCATTCACTTTTGTTGCTGTAAATTAGCAACAAAAGATCTCCTACTACCACTGTGCTTCTTGTCATTGTAGAAGAAAGCTTTATTGTTGCATTTCAGCAAATGACCGCAGACTCTCTTAACCTCATATAGTATGTGTCTGCACTAGATAGATCACAAATCTCGTTTTTCATGCTAAATTCAATAAGCCTTACAAATGTCTGGAGACTGATGGAGATATCCCTGAATATGTTTATTTCACAGAAAGCTAATAGCGTATTATGCCTTCACTACTACACATTATAATTAGAAATTTGCAATCTATGCAGCGTCACACAGTATTCAAATTGCCGAAGTTGGAATACTTTCACAAGTTTTTCCTTGTTTCTTTACAGTTTTTTTTTTTAAACTATAGCCCATTTTCCTAAAGGAAATACAATGTTGCAAGTCACACACATTGTTTATACGTGGTCTTTGCAACTGCAAACTGTATATGAGCCATCAGATTGAGGGATTTAATTAAGTTACATCTGTGGGTTGGAGGTATGAGGTTACCTTCTAGATGAATTATGACCCAACTCTCTGAGCCGACCAAAGAAGAGATGTCCTTACAAGTCCATAGTTTAGACTGAAGATTTCATTAATTTAAGATTGATTCATAGAAGATAAATTCTGAATGACCCTCACCCCCACTGAAAACCTCAAGCCGTATCATAAGCCGTAGTTTCCCCATCCTCTGTGTCCATTTCTGCAGGTGACCGGTTGAGTGCCATACTGAATTCCATTCAGTCTGGGCCATTTCTCCCAGCTGCTCCCTCTTCCTCTGTATTTGAACAAGCCGCCCAACCTCCTTCCTCCTCCTCCTCCTCCTCCTCCTCTTCCTCCTCCCTTGTCCACAGCCCATTTGTGTTTGGACAGTCCCCCTCCCAACTGTCACAGCCACAACCACAGCTTCTGAGTAAGTCTGTTTGACAGTGCTTGGTTGCACAGTTGTTCATCATTTCCCCTCCAGTATTTTTTTTTCTGGTTCGTTTCGTATTAATTTTGCCTTCTGAAGATTCTGAGGAGAGCAGGAATGAAGTGTGACATATAACAGTGTGTGTGATATAGCGTGCTGAAATATCCCTTGGATGTCCTTAACAAACCCTCATGTCTCATACCACATGTAGAGCAAACTAGTTAGGTGAGGATGCACTGGCAGGTGCATTTGAATTTGCTTTTTAATGCTTAAACTGGACTAATTATCTATATAACCGAATACATTTTGGCCATGTAGTGAATAATAAGATAAGGTGCGTCCTCTGTCTGTCAGCTGTGTTCCTTCATTATCATTTGCACATCCTCTATCAACCAGCCCAGCGCATAATTGCAAATAAAAACACCATCAACTAGTTTGACTACGATTGAGTCCACAGTAATATTGACAGAGATTACAACATATTCATCATCATGGCCATCATCAGACCTCCAGCTGTCTAAACAATCCAAACAGCCTCTCTATTCTACTGCTTATTCAGGTGCACAAATTATCTCAGGTTCTGGAATTTCTGCTACTATACCTTTACAAGTCTTTAGTTTCTGTACCTCTTTTGATCTTCCCAGAATGGTTTTGTTGGTCTCTAAAGGTCTTTAATTGACCTCATAGCTTGTGCTCTCTTATTTCTCCTCTGTGTGGTGGTTCCTTTGCATTCCATGGCTCGTTTGTTTACTTGCTTCACTATTTCCGCTGTAGATGGTTCATCACGCAACCTTGCTTCTCGTGAGCGTGTGCACAAAAACAGTGTGTCCACGGCTGGGCATGGTACTGCTCTCTCATCTGTCGCTCTAAGGCAAAAGGGTGGGTAATCACAGCTTGCAAGCCTCCCTCAGTCAGAACTGAGGGATGGCAGCAATTCAGTAATATCAAAAGTTTACTTTTTTTTAGTAAAATCAAAACATTTTGTAGGATCAATTTAAAAATATGAAGTTAAATAAGAAATTTGGATGTGAATTTTGAACATAGCTGCAACTGTACGGTTTGGACCTTAAATGACAAAGCTGCTAATTTCTTGTCTTGGCTTCATTCCATTAAGGTCAGGACTGGGCTGGAATCCATCTTTCACTAGCTCATCCATGATTGTCAAGCTACCATTTCCATATCAGTATTTACTTGCTAAAAGCTGTGGCTGAAACACCCAGCTAGTCAAACACATTTCTTGCCTTTGGGATTCTTTTTTGTCTTTCAAGTGTTCTATTCATTTGGTCTTGTGCTTTCATCAACATTATATTATTTTGTTTGCATGATCTGTAATTGTAGATTTGGAGGTATTTCTAAATGATACCTTTTATTGAATTGAATTGTACATTATAAACTTATAGGTGAACAAGGAAACGTGACCTCTGGTACTCGCCCCATTTCCCCAGCCTCCAAACACCGGCAAGAAAATCGTTTGCCAAAACAAGAGAGTCGGGGAATTCGCTCATCTGACCAGACCAGAGTAAAGGCAGGGGATGGAGGACTCTCGGCCAGTGAAGCCCTCATCCTTCGGTCTGACACAGCCAAGTTGAGGTCTGACTCCCACAGCCGTTCTCACTCTCCGAACCACAATACTCTGCAAGCCCTTAAAGCAGATGGGAGAACGCCAGGACTTCGCACCGACTCCCCAAACCCTAGCTCTCGCTCCTCTTCGCCCAAGCAAAAAATGGTGTCCTCTTCAGGCAGGTCTAGTCCCTCCAGCACCTCCTCCCAGAACTCACCTTCAGCACACCATGACAAAAACCTGCAACCTAAACTTAGTCCCTCATCCAAAGCTCACCTCGACCCGCCCAGAGAGAGATCAAAATCAGATTCATACACTCTAGATCCAGATACACTTAGAAAGAAGAAGATTCCACTGACGGAGCCTCTTAGGGGCAGGTCCACCTCACCAAAACCTAAGCTATCACCTAAAGATCCAAACAAAGGAGTGATCGCTAACATAGAGAACCGTGTTCCTTCTCCACATGTGACCCAAGAGAACCTTCACAGTGAAGTTGTTGAAGTGTGCACCTCTAGCACTCTTCTCTCTGAGGATGGCAATGATGAGAATATAGAGGTCCATAATGCTGACGAAGGCTCCTGTAAGGTACATTTTAGCATTGGCAAAGCCCCTGTCAAAGAGGAAATCGAGAGCCGGTCTTCACCCAAAGTCAGCCGCAAAACCTCCAGTCGACACACACGACCTAAGAAGGACAAATCTGGACCTCTGTTCAAAGGGGAGAGTACATCCCGAGTCACAGAACCGGTAAAACAGGCCATGTCACCATCTGTGGCAGAATGTGCAAGAGCAGTCTTTGCAGCATTCCTTTGGCATGAAGGCATTGTCCATGATGCAATGGCCTGCTCATCTTTCCTCAAGTTTAACCCAGACTTAACCAAAGAGCACGCCCCCATCCGTAGCTCTCTAGGAGGACAAGGTTCTGAGGAAAAAGAGAGCAAATTAAAGAATCGCCACTCTTTAGAGATCTCCTCTGCACTTAATATGTTTAACATTGCTCCACATGGGCCAGACATTTCCAAAATGGGAAGCATAAACAAAAACAAAGTGCTCTCCATGCTGAAAGAACCTCCACTGCCTGAAAAGTGTGAAGACGGGAAGGGGGAAGCCATTTCCTATGAGGCAACTTCCCATTCGTCCATGAGAGCAAAATCAATCTTGCCATTGACATTACAACATCTAGTGGCATTTTGGGAGGACATTTCTATGGCCACCATCAAAGCAGCAACCCAGAACATGATCTTTCCCAGTCCAGGATCAAGTGCCATTCTGAAAAAGAAGGAACATGAGAAGGATAGTAAAAAGACCAAGAAGGAGAAGAAGAAAAGGGAAAAGGCAGAGGTTCGTCCGAGAGGTAACCTATTTGGAGAGATGGCACAGCTTGCCATGGGAGGACCTGAGAAAGACACAATCTGTGAGCTGTGTGGGGAATCTCACCCTTACCCCGTCACCTACCATATGAGACAGGCTCACCCAGGTAAAAACACCATACACGGCATTTTGTTTATTCATCAGATATCATTTTGATCCAAGTTTCTTTTCTAAATTACAAACTGATCCTTCATTTTCCATTCTTGCATTGCTTTGTTTTTTTCTTTTGCTAGGTTGTGGCCGCTATGCTGGAGGCCAGGGCTACAACAGTATAGGCCATTTCTGTGGTGGCTGGGCTGGTAACTGTGGAGATGGAGGCATCGGAGGGAGCACCTGGTATCTGGTTTGTGACCGCTGTCGGGAAAAATACCTCAGAGAGAAACAAACTGCTGCTCGGGAAAAGGTGATGGTGCAGAACTTTGTGTTCCCGCAGAATTGTCTATTTTTACTGCTTAAACTTGAATCGGGCTCAATTTGTTTGTTTTTGCCAGGTTAAGCAATCAAGGAAAAAACCTCTGCAGGTGAAAACTCCAAGGGCACTGCCCACTATGGAGGCCCATCAGGTGATTCGAGCAAATGCTTTGTTCCTGCTGTCACTCAGCAGTGCCGCTGAGCCCAGCATGCTGTGCCATCACCCTCCCCGGCCTCTGCACTCCCAGCTGCTCCCCAGCCTCAAGGAGGGAGTATCAGATGAACCCCCAAACAAAATGGGCTGTCTGTACCTCCAGACACTAGCAAGGTATTTTTAGTATGTTTTATCCAGGACACAAACTCCAACACTTAAAAGGATTGTAAAATGATGAGAATGTCTTCCACTCTTCTCTCACCCTTCAGGCAACACACTGAAAACTATGGCGCCTACCCAGATGATAACCTCTTTCAAGATGAGATGCGATATTTACGCTCAACATCTGTTCCTGCACCCTACATTTCAGTCACACCAGATGCCTGCCCCAATGTATTTGAGGAGCCAGAGAGCAACATGAAGTCAATGCCCCCTAGGTGATACTGTGATTTAGGAATGTTCTTCTGGCCTTTTATTTTATTTTCTATTCCCAGTTTATCAAAATATTCTCTCTTTCAGCCTTGAAACCAGTCCAATCACAGACAGTGACACAGCAAAGAGAACCGTGTTTCAGAGGTCTTACTCAGTTGTAGCATCTGAGTATGACAAGCAGCACTCTCCTTCTCCTGCCCGGGTCAAAGCTGTTCCTAGACGCAGGGTCCACAGTGGTGATGCAGGTAACAGAAATTACTCTGTGTAAATAATGTTTACTCAAAGAAACATGATGTATCATCTGTAAGTAACACTAACCCTGCGTATTACACAGAGGTGGGATCTTCGCTCTTACGACACCCCTCTCCAGAGCTATCCAGACTGATCTCAGCACATGGCTCACTCAGTAAGGGGGAGAGGAACTTCCAATGGCCGGTCTTGGCTTTTGTTATTCAGCACCATGATTTGGAAGGTCTTGAAGTGGCCATGAGGCATGCACTGAGGAAGTCTGCCTGCAGAGTGTTTGCTATGGAGGTATGCCTGCGATATTTACTCAAGTATGGGCATTTAACAGACAATGGTTGCAGTCAATGATGTGGTAGATTTATGTAAATGTGTTGTTCATGAATATAAATTCCACTCTTGTTTTCAGTCATAAGACTAATTCTCTATGTCTGTCAGGCATTCAACTGGCTGCTGTGTAATGTGATCCAGACCACGTGTCTGCATGACATCCTCTGGCACTTTGTAGCATCTCTGACTCCATCACCATTTGAACCCGAGGATGAGGAAGATGATGAAAACAAGGGAAACAAAGAAATTGTGGAACAGGTAATTCCAACTGAGTGATTAAGCATCAACATGGAAACATGCAGCAGGCGTTTTGCTTTACTCTTACATTTTCTAATTAGGAACACCTCCACCTACAGGAAAGAGACCTTGGGGTTTGTGAACACCCTCTGTCCGACATTGTTATTGCTGGGGAGGCAGCTCATCCACTCCCCCACACCTTCCACCGCCTCCTTCAGACTATCTCTGATCTCATGATGTCACTTCCTAGTGGAAGCTCACTTCAGCAGATGGCACTAAGGTACAGTTTGTACATTTTTTTTAGTATCAACCCACAACTAGCTTTTCATATTTTCCTTTTCACCTGATGAAACTTGAGAAATCATTTTTAGTTGAAGTGTTCATGTAGATTTTATGGCAATGTAATCGAGTGCTTTGCTCTTTTAGGTGCTGGAGTCTCAAGTTTAAGCCTTCTGATCACCAGTTTCTCCACCAGAGCAACGTTTTCCATCACATAAACAATATCTTGTCCAAGTCAGATGATGGGGACAGTGAAGAGAGCTTTAACATCAGTGTACAGTCAGGCTATGAAGCAATGAGCCAGGCAAGACAAATTACTACTAATCCACTAGTACATGTGATTTGTATTCCTGGCCGGTAGTAACAAAATAAATTGTAAATATTGTTTAGTTTGCCTCTCTATCAATGGCATTGTGATCATAAAACGTATGTGATTATAGGATCTGTGTATGGTGACCTGTCTGAAGGACCTGACCAGTGTAGTAGACATCAGGACATCCAGCCGGCCTGCCATGATCGGCAGCCTTACAGATGGTTCTACAGAGACCTTCTGGGAATCTGGAGACGAGGACAAGAACAAAACCAAGAGTGTCACGATCAGCTGTGTAAAAGGCATTAATGCTTCCAATGTGTCTGTTCATGTAGACAACTCCAGAGATCTTGGGGTAAGACATTAACACCATGTTCATTCTGAGGTAAAACACTGCTTGTTATAGTGTAAATGAAATGCAACAGAAATCAGAATTGAACTGTGGTAAGTGCTGTGGTTGGGTGCTGATGGTTTTCATTTGACCATTTGTTATATTTTCCTTATGTCTACAGAACAAAGTAACATCAGTGACATTCCTTTGTGGAAAAGCAATAGAGGATCTCTGCAGAATCAAGCAGGTATGTGGCTGTTTTTCCATTCTTGCAGAGATTTTGTTTCACTATTGGTTGACATATATTTCAGGTGCTGTAATGACTCTTTTAGAAGTAACTGACTAGAAACCATGTGTCCTTCCTTTCAAGGTTGACCTTGATTCACGTCACATGGGCTGGGTGACAAGTGAGCTTCCTGGCGGGGATTATCACGTAATCAAAGTTGAACTGAAAGGCCCAGAGAACACCCTCAGGGTTCGTCAGGTGAAAGTCCTTGGTTGGAAAGATGGTGAAAGCATTAAGATTCTGGGCCAAATCTCAGCCAGTATGGCTCAGCAGAAGAACTGTGAGGCAGAAACGCTCCGAGTGTTTCGTCTCATCACGTCCCAGGTATGTCTCCATTTATTTATTCTCATTTCTTTTCTTTATTATTCCTCCCTACTCTATCTGTCATATTACAGGTTTGCTCATTGTCCTGTGCTGTATTTTTCATATAGGTCTTTGGAAAACTTATATGTGGTGATGCAGAACCAACACCAGAGCAGGAGGAGAAAAACTTGCTTTCATCACCTGAAGGAGAAGATAAGGTCAGCACTGACATTTAGCAAAAGTCAATTTCTAATGTGAATTAAAAACTTGTTACTTTTAATTACATACTCTGAATTGTATTATCCATAGGTACCATCAGATGCAGACCTCAAAGAGCACATGGTGGGGATCATTTTCAGCAGAAGCAAACTAACAAATCTCCAGAAACAGGTATTTGGCTCCGTGAAAGACTCACCATGATATTAGAAACTCCATTTTGCACTTATTGCATGTATTCGTCTGGATTTCCAGGTGTGTGCACACATTGTCCAGGCCATCCGGATGGAAGCCACGCGTGTGAGGGAGGAGTGGGAGCATGCCATCTCCAGCAAGGAGAATGCCAACTCCCAGCCCAGTGATGATGATGCATCATCAGATGCCTACTGTTTCGAGCTGTTATCCATGGTCCTGGCTCTAAGTGGCTCAAATGTTGGGCGTCAATATCTAGCTCAGCAGCTAACACTCATGCAAGATCTGTTCTCTCTGCTACACACGGCTTCTCCGAGAGTGCAGAGACAGGTGAGAGGGGGTACAAACCATTTGTATGGTACTACATTTTAGCCACATGCTTTTTGATTACTTTAAAAATGCTCTTATGTTTTCTTGTAAATCAGGTTATTTGTCTTTTAATGAGTAATTTTCTCTTTAAATCCAAATCTCAGGTCACCTCACTGCTTAGACGGGTCCTCCCAGAGGTCACACCAGTACGACTTGCCAGCATCATTGGGGTGAAGGCTCTGCCACCAGCAGACATCAGTGACATCATTCACTCCACAGAAAAGGGCGACTGGAATAAACTCTGTATTCTTGACATGTTCTTGGGCTGCATTGCGAAAGCTCTCACTGTGCAGCTGAAAGCCAAAGGCACAACCATCTCTGGCACTGCCGGCATGGCAGTTGGTAAAGGCGTCACCACTGTCACACTACCCATGATCTTCAACTCCAGGTGAGTGAGCTGTGACCACACATCTTACACTTGGTGACATTTTCTGTTCGGCCTGAACATTTTTTTTCGCAATGAATGAGATTTCTCCTTTTTTCCCCTCATTCTCAGCTACATTCGCAGAGGGGAGAGCCACTGGTGGATGAAAGGTTCTACTCCTCCCCAGATAGCAGAAATAATAATAAAACTTGTTAAAGACATGGCAGCTGTAAGTCACTATTTGTATTTTTAAGTTTTATTAATGGAAAGGCTCCAAAGGTGTGTACTTTTCTCAATCCTATTCTTTGTTTTAGGGGCATCTTTCAGACGCTTGGTCCAGAGTCACCAAAAATGCAATAGCTGAAACTATCATAGCCCTTACCAAAATGGAGGAAGAGCATCGGTCTCCTGTACGGTGTATTGCCACCACAAGGGTATGGACTCAAATATTAAGAAAAGCACACTTATCAATCATATTCAAACTGGGGTAGCCACTGACATCAAACTCTATTTTCACAATTGTATTTTCTTTTGCCTGATAGTTGTGGCTGGCATTAGCTTCGCTTTGTGTGCTGGACCAGGATCATGTTGACAGACTTTCTTCTGGGCGCTGGATGGGCAAAGATGGACAGCAGAAACAGATGGTGAGCGCCATATAATACATTAAGAGCTTCATTTTACGAAAGTTGGCCAAAACTGATTTCTTGCTAATCTATCACAGCCCATGTGTGACAATCACGATGATGGCGAGACAGCAGCCATCATCCTGTGTAATATTTGTGGTAACCTCTGCACCGACTGCGACCGCTTCCTCCACCTGCACCGACGGACCCGCTCTCATCAGAGACAGGTCAGATGTGAACATCAATCCTCCCATTTTTAGCACAGTTGTTGCTTTCACTTCTACAACATTTAATCTTGGAAGTTGATTTTGGATTGATATATGATGTATTCTCTCTGCTGCTGCGGACAGGTTTTCAAAGAAGAAGAGGAAGCCATAAAGGTGGACCTCCATGAAGGTTGTGGGAGGACTAAGCTCTTCTGGCTCATGGCTTTGGCAGACTCTAAAACAATGAAGGCCATGGTAGAGTTCAGAGAGCAAACAGGTAATTAAAATGTTTGAATGCAACTGATTTCATGACCCTATTGCATTTTATCTTGAATCTGAGCCATTTAATATTGTTGTAGGTAAACCAACGTCCAGCAGCTCTGATGCCTGCCGCTTCTGTGGTACCAGGAATGGAACTGAGCTCTCTGCAGTGGGCAGTGTCTGCTCAGACCCAGACTGTCAGGTAACCTTAACCGTCCAGTTTAAAAACCTCAGCAAGTACTTGTATGTATTTATGCATACATAAATATTAGCTCAATGGAAGCATAGCATAGTTCAGCTGTTAATTATTATTCATTAGATTTGCAACAAATCACAATTTTAGACTTATAAGGCTGAATGCTGGTCAACCAAGTTTTGCTGTAGTAGAGAGTACCAGCCTCTCCCATTTGTCATTCAGGAGTATGCAAAGCAGGCCTGCAGTAAAACCCATCCTTGTGGACACCCCTGTGGAGGAGTCAAAAATGAGGAGGCCTGCCTCCCATGTCTGCATGGCTGCGACAAGAGCACGGGTTGCCTGAAACAGGATGCAGATGATATGTGTATGATTTGTTTCACAGAGGCTCTTTCAGCAGCTCCTGCCGTACAGGTGACTCAGTTACTAAATATATGTCCTTTCCATGTAAATGTTTCCATTCTGATTGTTCTGATCTAAAGTTTAACTTGTTTTTTTACCCAGTTGGACTGCACCCATGTGTTCCACCTTCAGTGCACTCGCCGCGTTCTGGAAAATCGCTGGCTTGGGCCTCGAATCACGTTTGGGTTCATGTTGTGTCCAATTTGTAAGGTACAGCACTCTATGAGCAATGACGAGACGAGAAAGGTTGTCCACATCATCTCTGATGTATCTCTATTTCATTTAAAAGCTCATCTTTGTTAAATAACACAAACTTTCTGGGTTTTTTTTATTCTTGTTCTTTCAGAATAAAATCAATCACTCTGTGATTAAGGACCTGCTTGATCCAATCAAGGAGTTGTATGAGGACGTAAGAAGAAAAGCTCTAATGAGGCTGGAGTATGAGGGTCTGCATAAGAGTGAAGCCATCACAACCCCTGGTGCACGTTTCCACAACGACCCTGCAGGCTTTGCCATGAACAGATATGCATATTATGTCTGCTACAAGTGCAAGAAGGTATCATAGAAAAAAATAGAGTTTAACTACTTGAGCTTCCACTAAATTTTTGAGGCTTGAAAATTGACGCTTGGTCTTAATTTCAGGCTTATTTTGGAGGGGAGGCGCGGTGTGATGCAGAAGCGGGTCAGGGAGATGATTATGACCCCAGTGAGCTGATTTGTGGGGCATGTTCTGATGTTTCCAGGGCTCAGGTGGGTAAAAACATGTGAAGAGCTGGGTGATAATGGCTAACCTGAAGGAAAATTATGGCACCGTTACTTTCCCTCAAACATGTCTGACTCCTGAGGGTATTGAAATGTATTGATTTTTGTTTTAAATAGCGTTAGTTTCTAAAGGAATTCATTTAGAATTTGCCCTCTGGGTGAATAAAAGTGACATCTCTGAGTGCCTCACCATTGTCAAGAATGCAAACTAGGATTTTTCCTAAAGTATTTGCTTTAAAATCTTGCACAAAAGTCTCATCAGTGATTGTTTACTGTCTCCGCCCTGACAGATGTGTTCCAAGCACGGCACAGACTTCCTTGAGTATAAATGCCGGTACTGCTGCTCAGTGGCTGTTTTCTTCTGCTTTGGCACCACGCACTTCTGCAATGCCTGCCATGATGATTTCCAGAGAATGACAAGCGTACCCAAAGAGGAGCTGCCCCATTGTCCTGCAGGTGCTTATCAGCTCTGTTTACTGAACATGGCCAAAAAGAGTACGCACCAAAATAACTGGATTGTGTCTTTGCTTTTCTTTTATAGGGCCCAAAGGAAAACAGCTGGAGGGAACAGAGTGCCCTCTGCATGTGGTTCATCCACCAACAGGGGAGGAATTTGCCCTAGGGTGTGGGGTTTGTAGAAATGCCCACACCTTCTAAAGAAGTTTTTACTGAAAACCAGTTTGTTTACTGTGATTTCTGCCTGTGGCTGAAGCTCAGTCGTGAAGCTCAGCTCTTGCATGGCCGGGTCTCCTGGACACTGGACCAAGTTTCTGCTCTGCGCCAAGAGTTCCCAGGTCTGCTCTTGCTGACGTCAGTGCCCAGATCTCTGCTAAGGACGTGCTGTGGCTCATGTGGATTCAGAGTAATAAGAAATATGAACAATAGAATTTAAATTAAAAAAGACAAAAACAAAACTGTGACGTGTTTGCATGCAGCCGTTGTATTCCCTCGGCTTCTATAACGTTGCACTCCTCCCGATCAGTAACGTGTACCAGGATAAACATTGGACTGAAATGATCTGCTTAAAGGCTACTGTGGGGCACAGTGGGGTTAAAAAAGAACAGGCTGTATTTCCAATGACTTTCATGAATTTAAGATATATGTAAATTTTTTTCATAATCTTGTACAGTATTCTCCACTGTCAAGTACATCAAGGTTTGAAGGACAACACAAGATGAGTTGGGGGATTTAAAGTATGGGAGGAAAATAATGTATGATTTATCTAATCCTGTATATAATGATACTATTCAAAATAGCTGTATTCTGAAGTTGCTACTCTTCACCTCTGTTTTGTTTGATATTCTGGGTTATGTTTTGAGCCAGAACTTTTAATGAAGTGCAATACTGGGTGTGCCTCCAATTTGCAGCTGTTTAACCTATAGAATGTATGTCGATAAATGCCACTGTACATTTTTATACATTAGGCAGTTGTAATCCCCCTCCTCTAAATGTTGGTTCTCTTCTGTTGTCTGGATGTGCAAAGGAAGACCCTGGCACCTGCACTGACGTAAGATGGATGAAAATTCTGTTTGCAGTTCTGTCAAAAAAGCAAGAAAACCCAAAGGAAAACAAAATAATGAAAAAATGCAGTGATGCTGAATACAGCTGAATGATTGGAGGGGCCAGTTTTCACACCAAATAAAATTGTGCACCTGTAATGCTTTTTCTTAGTAGGAGGCATGGAGTTCAGTGGTTAGGAGAAGGGAGTGTAGATAAAAAGCAGCTGCTGTTATATATTAAAAGCTTAATACTTGTGAATCTGCTCTGTAATATCTGTGGTGGATGGAGTTGAATGGTAATAAACCAGGTTCTCTGTTTCACAAAGTAATACAGTTTTTTTTTTTCAATAAATGAAATGTTGCATTTACGTATTAAAGCTATGTCATATTGATGATATATTTCACTACATTTCCCATCAGGACTTGGGAGCAGCTATCTCAACAGAGAGGAGTAAAATACTAAAGTGTATCACTACCAGTCTTCCTGCTGTCGTAAAGAGACGTCAGGTCCAACGGAAACTAAACATTTGTACTACACATTTTGATGAATAAAACTGCATTTTGATTAAGTTTAATAGGAAAAAACAGATATGAAGAAATCAAACTATTATTAGGCGATATTTAAGGTACTTAAAATTTGTTCTTGTTGAAGATTTTCTTGGGGGAAAAAACAGGGTGAGACTTATGTCAATATAATTCCACCAAAATATGTCTTGAAAGTTTTTTTTTGGAAGTCAAAGATGTGAAAATGTGCCATCCGAGAAAAGTATTTAGGGGGGACTTTTTCTTTCTTTGTATTTCTAATAGCAAACGTGTAAGTCATCTTCACATCACTCGGGATCTTTACACACAGCCATTTCGTATTGTGTTTCCCATGATGCAACGCTGCCGTAACAACAACATTTCGCCATTTCAGAATCAAGGGGGCAGTAACTCCCGCAAAGGAATTGGGTCAGCGTAGTGGAGGAAGGCTGTGGCAATTTCTATTTAAAACATCGTTCATCTCTATTCTACCTTCAGACGGCGTTGCTATTGTTCTCCGATGCGTGTTATTTGGTTTGTGCGAATGAGCTTTTCCTGTGTCGGCCCGGGTTGAAGTGTCATATCGGTAGTCGGATTTTCCTGCCCACAGCTAGCAGGCTAGCAGAGTGTAAACAACAAGGTAGGATGATTGGCTGTGCTGCTTATAGAGCACCTATCGTAAAATGGCATATGCAGTGGGTCCATGTGTAATTCTCCTCAATATATACTATCGTTAATAAAATATTTTTTTATCAACCGTCTGTTTAATAGCTAGACTTGAACTATTTTTCCTTTCATTTGCGGTTAACATCAAATCTAGCTAGCTAAGCTAACGTGACGTTGGCACCGAGTGGGATTGGATAAACTTTGTCAATGTTTTATTTCGTCAATGTCAGCTGCCATTAACTTAAGCATGGAAAGATTCAATGTTTGAAATGTCAGGAGTTGTTAACGAAACTATTGAAACAGTGTTATGAGTTTGACATCAATTCATTGATAATTTCCTGTTAAAACGTGGCCTCAGGCTAGCAGTTGTAAGTATATCATAAAGTATATCATAAAGTATACATCCCACCTATAAGTTGCGGAAGATTCAGCAAACAATAGCTATTAACACTACGAACGTTTTATAATTTGAAAATAGTAATAGTAGTAATCCCTAAAAAATGTGGCGATTCTGGTGGTTCTAGAATAACTGGTGTTCAAGATAAACTTCCCACATTCTTAAAAATATATGTTTTTCTGTCTTTTCTAAAAAATCTATTTTTTAGAATGAAGCGGATTAAAGGAGGAGAGGAGGACGGCGATGGCTCCTCGACCAGCAGCCCACCAGAGCCATGTAAGAAGGTACGGGCGACTGAAGAGGTGGAGGCAGCGGTGCCCAGCGGGTCACCAGATGGGGACTGGGCACGACTGCCTCAGGAACTCCTACTACACATCTTCCAGTACCTTCCGCTTTTGGACCGGGCTTACGCCTCCCAGGTGTGCCGCAAGTGGAACCAGGCTTTCCACATGCCAGAGTTGTGGAGATGTTTTGAGTTTGAGCTGAACCAGCCAGCCAGCTCCTACCTTAAAGCTACACATCCAGACCTCATCAAACAGATCATAAAGAGGCACTCCAACCACCTGCAGTATGTCAGCTTCAAGGTGAAGTTACGTCTGTGTTAAAAACATGGGTGCTCGTTTTCCGTGTTCCTTTTAGCCGGTTATATTGTTGTCATAGTTACGGAATTCATCACTTGTCTTTGTCCTTTGCAGGTGGACAGCAGCACAGAGTCTGCAGAGGCAGCCTGTGACATTCTTTCACAGCTGGTAAATTGCTCACTGAAGACCTTGGGGCTCATCTCTACAGCCAGACCCAGTTTTATGGAGGTTCCAAAGGTATTCTTGAGCCTTGCACATAGAGCGCGTGTGCGTTAATACACTGCTATTGCTTTCATTTTGTGGTTTATAAAACCAATCTTGGCAATAATGAACAATTATTTGAGGCAAGAAGAAAGTAAAATAGAATTTTTTTGTCTGCCATTTCAGCAGCGCTCTGTTCTTCCCCTTTGTTGAGGTTTGCTTAAGTGCTGGTGGATTTAATTAAATTGCCAAATTTATGATTTACAATGTAAGAAATTCTATGATTTAAATGTTTTCCTCTTC
Organism: Takifugu flavidus; assembly: GCF_003711565.1. Taxonomy (NCBI): domain Eukaryota; kingdom Metazoa; phylum Chordata; class Actinopteri; order Tetraodontiformes; family Tetraodontidae; genus Takifugu; species Takifugu flavidus. The sequence continues at coordinate 13,234,412 of NC_079520.1, forward strand.
CATCATATGTGCTAAAGTGCACTTACTCAAAACGTGACGAGCATTGTGGCAATTGCAATTCTTGTTTCGTCTCAGAATCGTCTCCAGGTGGAGGCGGAGGCGACACATCAATGAGGCTTTTCTGCTGATTTCTTAGGCAGTTTTGAATAGCTTGATATTGTCACGCAGTTCAGCACATTATCCAACCATTGTCAGAGCTTTGAGCACCTTTAAACCACCAGGAGTATCCGAGCAGTGTGGAGGTTGTAGAATTTACGGATTTAAATTAAATTTGGCAGCCGGGATTCCTTGTGGTTCTGGGATCTTACAAAGTCCATTTTAATTGAGGTTAGATGGATTACAGATGTGTCCTCACTGTGGTGCATAAAGGTGGATGGCAAAAAGGTTTCATTTCGTTAATCTTTGCCAAGGTAACGCATTTCCTAATCCAAATCTTAAGATTTATGTTGCTGGAGTCTCTCTCCACCTGACACTTTTCCCTTCATGGTTTTGGCAGGTTAATTTAGCTGCTTTTGGTCTGTGTGAACTGGCTCCTCATGCCTGTAAGACTACAGCCTGTATTACATCTGCTTCTGCATTATTGTCATTTCCTCCACAGTCCCATTTCATCTCAGCTTTGACTGTGGTGTTTGTCAACTCCAAATCATTGTCCTCGCTCAAGATTGATGACACTCCTGTGGACGATCCATCGCTGAAGGTGCTGGTGGCCAATAACAGTGACACCCTGAAGCTTTTGAAGATGAGCAGCTGCCCTCACGTCTCTCCAGCAGGTACTGTGTCTCACAGCCACGCCGCCATGTTTCTTCTTTGTTGTCAATTGTGATGATATATATTAAGAATTTCTCAATGGCATTAAAACCGTCCCTGTAAAAGGTTGGTTCGAACCATCTTGACTGGTGTGTTGGTATTTGCAGGGATCCTGTGTGTTGCAGACCAGTGTCATGGGCTGAGAGAGCTGGCTCTCAACTACCACCTCTTGAGTGATGAACTCCTTCTGGCCCTCTCCTCTGAGAAACACGTCCACCTGGAACACTTGCGGATCGATGTGGTGAGCGAGAACCCCGGGCAGCACTTTCACACCATCAAGAAGAGCAGCTGGGACGCCATGGTGCGGCATTCGCCCAAATTCAACCTGGTCATGTACTTCTTTTTGTACGAAGACGAATTTGGGCCCTTTTTTAACGAGGAGATCCCCGTCACCCACCTTTACTTCGGCCGTTCAGTCAGCAAGGAGGTTTTAGGCCGTGTCGGCCTCCACTGTCCCCGCCTGGTGGAGCTGGTGGTGTGCGCCAACGGCCTGCGCCCTCTGGACGAGGAGCTGATACGCATTGCCAAGCACTGCACCCAGCTGTCAGCCATCGGTCTGGGCGAGTGCGAGGTGTCCTGCAGTGCGTTTGTGGAGTTCGTCAAAATGTGTGGGAGGAGGCTTTCCCAGCTGTCCATCATGGAGGAGGTGCTGATTCCAGATCACAAATACTCCCTGGATGAGATCCACTGGGAGGTTTCAAAGCACCTGGGCCGGGTCTGGTTCCCAGACATGATGCCGACATGGTAAAGCTCAGGATTCAGACTTGAGGTCTGGTACATCCCCAACCCCCGTGTCCATATACATCAATGAGATTTTTGATTCTATCAACTGTGGAAGGTTTGGTGCCAAGATGAAGGGTGTACCCACGCTGCCCCCCACTGTGCAGGGCAGGGGTGCAGCGACGCTTCGGAATTCTACTGTCAGGATCAAATACAGACGCCACATTCATCTTTACCTCTTTCAGAATGAACTGGGGGGGCTCCTTCTTTTGGCTTTGCCCCATCACAAGCAGCCCACAGAGCAGCGCAGGTGGAATTCTGATTTAAAAGCAACATTTTTACAACTCCAACTCGAGTTTTATGGACTTTCTTATGTTGCCCTGTAACATGTTTGAATGTGTACTATGCAGACAAATGTGTGTGCGGTAATATGCTGTTAACATTTGCCGGTCATTTTTGACACGAAGGGGAACCGTTGCATGTTTTTACATGCACAACTGGCCTCCAGTAACTAACACACACCTCTGCACTCTTAACGGAAAAATCGAGATTTTCGGATAGTTTCCTTGTGTGTTTATTGTGTAATATGTGCTAGAAGGTGTTTTTGTCAGAGAGGCGACAAGTTTGTGCACCGAACTTTATACTAATTCAGTCGGCCATCGAGAATACGACCGTAATAGTTAATTAATGCGAAAAAAACAGAAAAAAATACTGTCAAACTTCTGTGAAAAGTTGGCACGGACAAGAAGGTTTGTGGTTGTGTGTATATAGGAGTTTATCTCGGTGCCGCCAACTTGCACAGTGTCGATTCATGTCTCAGTGTCTCCAAATGATGCTTCTGTTTCTCTGTTCTGTTTGAATTGGCTCAAAAAGAAAAAAAAAACAATCTCACGTTTGTGTTAACCAGGTTTGTGTACAGTCAGACTTCATAAGCACCTTAGATGAGAAGCAAATCTAGAACGATTCGTGTCCTGCTCTGACGAGAGAAGGGAGTCTTGTTGATAATGTTTCCGTTAGTCTTGAGGATTGACACTGCACTGAGGATCTGTTGAAGCAGATGCCCAGGCTGGCACGTTGAAGTAACAAATCTACATTATCTGATGCTATGTAAATATAGATAGTGCACTTAAATATTTGATCCTGGAATATTTGATCGTTCCTGATCAGATTGCTTCAGAATAATTCTATAGACTCGTCTTTGCAGCTATTAGCTCCAAATGCAGGCTGGGTATGCAAAGCTAATGTTTGTCCCTCGGCTGCAGGGTGGAAGATTTTCTTAAATAGGTTTCATTTCTATCTTCTGTTATTTGCCTGTTAAAGCTCTAAACCTCTGGTGACTATTTGCCCTCCTGCTACCCCGCATTCGCTTGGTATCGCATTACCACATCGTACGTGTAGGGAGGAGGCGGTATTGTTCTGACCATTACACACACACGCCCCCGTAGATCCGACTCAGCGCTTCTGTCTAACACCCAACCAGCTCAGTTCAAGAGATTTGGCAAGTCAGAAGAGTGAAACAAACGTTTTTCCTTTAAGAAGGAAGTCCAATACATCTGTATATAAAACGCTGTGTGTTTGATATTATTATTATTATTATTATTATTATTATGAATAGTTCTGTATGTATTTCTTTATCTCGCCCACTGTCGGGGTCTGAAGTCTCCTGAACCCAGCAGCTCGTGTCTTATCAAACCAGAGTGCGAGTTTCCTTCACTAGAGGGATCTTTTTCACACCGTAGTGACCAGATTAAAATAAGATGTGTAATTTATTGATACTGCGTGTGTAATGAATTTGTGTTTCTCAGAGGAAGTGGAAGCGACCAGCAGACTGGCAGCCATTTATAGGGTTTCAGGGGCAATTGACACTTGGATTATATTACAACTGTGTTGCCAGTCCAAAAGCAAGACTACTGGACTCATCACAGGTCTTCTGTCCAAAATAAAATGAGACCAAGCGACATTCCAGTTGTTGAATCAAAGCTAAAGAGCCGTTTTTAAGAGGACGTAGATCTGACCTGCACACTTGTTTTTGTTCCCTCCAAAAATCAACAAATGGATTTAAGATGAGCAGATTTTACAGGTGTCTAAGGCCTGTTGTTAAAACTCCCAGAATCTGTTGTTAAGGTTATTCTCCCTTTGATTTGTGTTAATTTACGGCATGTAAAGGAAAGAAAGTCTTTGGCTAAACTGCACGTGAGACCTGAAGGAAAGCCCAGATTTACATTTGGTTCTTTTTGCCTTGCTTTAAATTCGACCTTTCAGGAAGTTCCTCGTATTATTTTGGTCTGACGGTGTTGGTTCCTTGTCAGTAAACTACCGGTAGGTTGCTGTGCTCCTATTCTGTGTGTAATTTGTCACCTCTCCTCGTGGTACAGTTCCATATCCTGAGTTTTGCATAAGACGTGCAGTGGGCAAAGCTGGATGGACCTGCTCATTTCAACCATATTCCTCTCCTTTGGTTTTTGATTTACAGCTGGATGAGCAAAAATCTCGCAAAAATATACCTATTAAAATTGGATTTGTTCTTAGTCCTCCAGTCCGCTATATTAGGTGTAAGCTGATGTTGACAGGCTTATTATGCTTCTGTATGGCAAACGCTCTTGTCTACCTTCGCAGGTCACTTGTCTTGAGATTTCAGTGGTTTTAAACATGTGATCTTATACCAGTAATAAAACTTTGTGAATGTACTCCTTGACTTTGTTCTTTTGTTACCTTTTTCCTCTCATTGCTGTGAATCTGTTGAAGAATTTTCTACAAAGTGTAAACAAGCTGCTAAAAACGTCCCTCAAGAATTCTTTCGATGGTGTTTTTTACCACCTCTGCAACAGATTTCAAATAAAGCAGAGCGTAGCTCCTAAAGTCATCTCACATTACCCTTTGAGAATCAAAGCTGAATCAAAGAGGTTTGGGATGTGGCCAAATCAGCCTTCGGACAGCTGAGTCCTGGAAAGTCCTGGAAGACCAGGACAGTGACAAAAAGAGTGGAGGTGGTGGAGAAGAGCGACATCGTCCCAAGATGCCGACCAGAAGGCACCTTCAGGAACATGAATACAGTTTAACGGACAGATGAAATCCTCGCAAAACTATCAGTCATGAAAGGATAGAGGAAGACTATAATCTGTTCATGTTCTTCATCCATGGGTTTCAGTATCGTTTGTTCTTCTCTGTACTTTAATGTATCTAAATACCTCTGAGCTCTGTAACTACAGGAACTTTATGCTCATGTTTAATGCTTTTATTTGAAACCCTTCAGTTTCATTTGTAGAATTATACATTACATTTAAATTAGAAATGTGAACCAACTAGTATCCAAATCTGTGACTGTGCAGCGAAACAAGAATCTCAGAAAAAAGGGTGATGATTTAAAAGCTTTTTTAATCCAGCAAAAACAAATACACAGCAGAGTAAACATGCCCCCCAGGACTCGCCGGAGAGACTATGTCTCGGAATTCTCGCCGAAGAGCTGGAGGAAGTTTCTGTCGATCAATGTCAGAGACATCCTCCTAACTTTAGCTCCTTGAAAGTCTTCCCTCCTGCTCTTCCTCCTTTGCCAGCCGCTGATGGCAATATAAGTGTCTCTATGGGCGGGACTTTGGAAATTAGTTTGTATTGGGTCGGAAAATCTGTGGCTCCCGTGTAGCAAAACCATTCAGGCAGAAAAAAGTAAAACACGGCTGTAAACAACACAAAATCCAAATAATAGAGGAAAAATTAACACTGGTAATATATCAGCATATAAGAGACGGAGAAAAATCTATTTTATTTTGTGATGGGTCTTGACAGGTGAAGGCAGCGGCACCTCTTCATATGTAATCTGGATGTAGGGGGGTTTCATCGGCAGGTGCCAGTACTCAAAGTTATAGTAGAGGTAGAAGTCCTTGTCCAGCACCACCGTTTTGTAAGCCTCCAACAGACTGAAGGCCAAGTCAAAAAAGGACTGATGTGGTCTGAATAAGTTGTAAAATTTGCGGATGTCTGTTGCCAGATTCTTTAGAGCTGGTTGTCCAAAGATGGCGCTGTCGTTCCCGAGGTAGGTGGGCTCTCCGCTGTACAGGTAGATCTTGGTGTAGTTGGTTTGAGTTTGGCTGGACAGTTTGGCTCCGAGTTGACTCAGTTTCCTGTATGTACGATGGACGAACTGAGAGCAGTCGTAGGACTCGAACCACACGGTTGCGTTGGGGCTGGGGTCCGAGCGAACCGTCCACGTCTCATAATAGATCCCGGTTTCGTTATCGTTCTGGACCCAGCGGGCCATTTCATTAAACTGCCCCCCTGAAGAGAAAAGGAACACACATGCACGCTGTCATCACAGGAGGGAGCGTCAATCAAGACTTTAGTCTTCCTGCCACCAGATATAATGTGGAGAGTTAACCTGACGGCACCAAAAAAGCCCTTTATTGCATTTTAGGGTTGAAAGTCTTCCATTAGATCAGTTCAAACTATATGTAGCATCTATCACAATCAGGATTGTAGGTGGGAGCAACAGTGGCAAGGAAGAACTTTTTAACAGGACGTAATCTAGAACAGGGCCAGGGGAACCAGGGGGTCCCTCCTGCTGGTGTCTGGCCAGATGAAGGAATGAATGCAGTGGTTATCGACGCCCTTTGCCGAGGCCGAATTGTTGCTTTCAGGATTTCAGAGAAATAAGACATTTATTAAGTTGACATTTTTAGGTGCTAAGAAGATTTGAGCACACCAGGGGGAAAAAATTCTAATTATTTTTTAAGTAGTAGTTGCTGTTAACAGAAGTTATTGTTAATTCAAAAGGTGGCAGAAGATGGACATACAATTCTGCTTAATGGGCAACAGTTTTGACCATCTTAAGGACGGTAACCGGGCGCAGCATCCCACAAACTACATTTTCATTTTAATCATGTTTTAGATATGCCGTGTAATGCGAAAAGTATTACAAAAGTCTCACCTGTGATTTCTCCTATTTTCTCCAAGGTGCCATTTTGTGACCAGTGCATGTCATCAATGCCTTCAAAGAAGCACGCGGCTCCCTGGTTGCACCAGAAGGGGGCATACACATCAGGTCTGAGGTGAGGAAACGTGCAGTTGCCCAGCTGGAAAAGCTCATACCACTCCATGGTGTAGTTGACCCCCATTTCTGAACTGCTGAAGCCGATAGCATCATGCATGATATGCTGTGAACCAAACACAGAAAGTTCTGGACCTGACTGCTGTGTACATGATGTACATGTAATGAAACAATAATTATAGATAGATGTATATTTTAAGCCTAACAGAAGTGTCGCTATCTTACCATTTTGCCAAGTAAACTTCCGTACTTGAACTCCCACACGGGTGTTTGCAGTCTATACACTGAGATGACGTCGCTGTTTCTCACGTCAGGAACGCGTCCGTCTCGGTCCCCGGTGGGACAGAAGGGGTAGATGGCTTCACAGAACGGGTCGACGTCGGGGCGACGGTCAAAGCGCCTGTGAAGGACATGGGGACTTTAAGCCATCTTTGTGGTCACGCAGTTATAAATTCATTGTGTAAATATGCTTCACTTCAATTCAGATTCAACAACTGGGAGAAGATTTTTTAGATCTCTCCCCTTTCATCGATGTGAAGTTGAATTATTTTCTTATTCAGAAGCAGGTACAACCTAATATTCATGGCAAAAAACATGAATGTTCAATAGTCATCAGTTTTATTTTTTGTTAAATCAGACCGTTATTTGTACATTTGTTCTCAGACAGTCTGTCATACTACTTTTAAATGTAATCATGTATGATCTCACACAGTTGCAACATGTTTTTGGAATATGTTTTCACATTAGGCAAGGTCTAAATAGCATTTGGACAAAAGCCCCGTCATAATATTACTACCGGTATTTGATGTTGACTCAATTTTTCCAAAATGGGGAAAGGGCTAAATAAAGTTTCAATATGAATCATGTTCTAATATTAAGATACAATGATAAAACAAAGAGAGTTTTGATCAGCCCAAAGGCTGTACGATAGACACAATGACCGACACACCTAAAATGCCAAAAGGTGCAAAAATCGACACAGAGGAACAGCAAAAACAGGTTGGAAATCCGTGCTTAAATCATTAAATCTGTCCTTGCTTTTGAATTTTCCAATAGCTTGAGTCTGATCAACAAATCAGATAAACTGAAGACACTAGGCTGGAATTTATGTAGGGTGATTAGTGCCCTGTCATGTGCTTTTTGCTGTCTAATGCATCCATCATTGACATTAAATATTTGTACAAGGGCGATAACACATGGATGTCAAAACTCAAAAGTTTTAAACTAATGTAAAAGTCTATTCGTGGCATAACAAAGTATTCCCATACTCTGCAGGCAACGTTTTTCTTATACAAAAGCTTTATTCTCTAGCTGTCACATGATTTTATAGCTGGAATCAACACAGAAATTCGCGTTTTCCTACCTGTAAGGAACGGGCCATTTCGATTTATTGTCATCGAAACTGGCAGCTACATGAAGAAGAATCACTACATTTAGATACAAAACAACCACAGTGGGAATCATGGTAAAATACTGAGAAATAAAAAAGAAAAAAAAGAGAAAAAGGGAAGGAAACGGACGACAGTCTCCTTTCTGTATTAACTTCCGCGTTTCGGATCACGTGGTTTTGTTGATATGCAACCGCGTGACATGGGTTATTCATATAAACGAACTGATTTTGTATCACTTTAAAGAACACAATCGTAAATCACAATTCATTTTAAAAATCTTATCAAACCAGAGTGCGAGTTTCCTTCACTAGAGGGATCTTTTTCACACCGTAGTGACCAGATTAAAATAAGATGTGTAATTTATTGATACTGCGTGTGTAATGAATTTGTGTTGCTCAGAGGAAGTGGAAGCGACCAGCAGACTGGCAGCCATTTATAGGGTTTCAGGGGCAATTGACACTTGGATTATATTACAAAAGCAAGACTACTGGGCTCATCACAGGTCTTCTGTCCAAAATAAAATGAGACCAAGCGACATTCCAGTTGTTGAATCAAAGCTAAAGAGCCGTTTTTAAGAGGACGTAGATCTGACCTGCACACTTGTTTTTGTTCCCTCCAAAAATCAACAAATGGATTTAAGATGAGCAGATTTTACAGGTGTCTAAGGCTTGTTGTTAAAACTCCCAGAATCTGTTGTTTCCCTTTGATTTGTGTTAATTTATGGCATGTAAAGGAAAGAAAGTGTTTGGCTAAATTGCACGTTTAAGCTGTTGACAGGCTTTTATTATGCTTCTGTATGGCAAACGCTCTTGTCTACCTTTGCAGGTCACTTGTCTTGAGATTTCGGTGGTTTTAAACATGTGATCTTATACCAGTAATAAAACTTTGTGAATGTACTCTTTGATTTTAATCTTTATGCTCATGCTGAATGCTGTTATTTGAAACTCTTCAGTTTTATTTGTAGAATTATACATTAAATTTAAATTAGAAAGGTAAACCAACTAGTATACAAATCTGTGAAAAGCCAAACAAGAATCTCAGAAAAAAGGGTGACGATTTCTCAGAATTCTTGCCAAAGAGCTGGAGGAAGTGTCTGTGAAGATCTTGCATCCGTGCCTGTTGATCAATGTCAGAGACATCCTCCTAACTTTAGCTCCTTGAAAGTCTTCCCTCCTGCTCTTCCTCCTTTGCCAGTATTGTTCTTTCTGCAGCTTCTTCTTTGATTGTTTGAGGACCTTCTGGAGTTCTGGGTTCTCCTCCTGCAGAGCACATGAGTGCGCCTCCTGGATAACACAAGCCTCAGGTCATTGTATTCTTGTTGCAGTTTTTTGTTCTTCAACGTCATGTCAGCCTGAGGATCTATCTACAAACTAGTAAGCAAAAGAACTAGTTTCCTTTCTGACTAATCTGTTGTTTTTTTCTTTGTTTTTTTATGTTGATCTCTTCTGAACAGCTTTTCTGTTGACGTGTGTCTATTTAAGCATTTTGACCGTTATTTCATCAGTAGATCACTGTTAAAAACAATGAGTGAACAATCAATGTGAGACGAGGTAGCTGATTTGCTGTTTTTACTGAAGGAGCCTTTGCATGTAAAGGTCGAGGTGGCTGCAGTGAGCGTGTTTGAACACAAGATGGCGCTAAATCACAGCGAGTCCAGCGACCTTCGATCGTGAAGAAGAGGAAGGGGCGTCCTCACAGCTGACTGTCCGCCATGCTCTCCTTTCTCCAACGCTCTAGTCATAACTTACTGGTTTCCCGGACACTCCAGGCAGTAACTCACAGTTACTATTCAACACAAATGGGTAAACGTGTGGCTGTAGTGTTGGCGGGCTGTGGAGTTTATGACGGCTCTGAGATCCACGAGGCCTCCGCTGTGTTGGTGCACCTGAGCAGAGGAGGCGCAAGTGTAAGTTTGGTCCACAGGTGCGACTGACGCAGAGTGTGGTTTATCTTGTGCATTGGATCTCATGCCCTAATCGCTGTTTACGACTTGAATGTTTGTTGTTTTAATCCGTGCTTTATTCTAAAGCGTCGCAGTCGCTGTAGAACTCATCGGTGGTGTTCTATAAACTTATTGCACTCCACCTTATCAAGTTCCTCCTCCCCAAAACAAGCCCAGTTTAACTTTTCTTCAAGTTATGTCCGCTGTAATCCCTTTCCTTCCTTTTTATTAATTTCATAAAAGTTTTGAAATATGAGGGCGGTGGTAGCTCAGCCTGTTGGGACTGGGCTGAGAAGCAGAGGGTTCTCTGTTCAGCTTACATTGTAAATCAGTTAATGGACCAGTATTGTTGAGGGTTTTGGTTATTTATTTTTAGTGTGAAATTGCTCGTAAGTACACAGATGCTGCATTTTATCTTTGCTTTTTCCTTCTACTATAGGTGAACATGTTTGCCCCTAATGTCGAGCAAATGCACGTGATAAACCACCTGGCAGGAAAACCTTCCGAGGAGAAGAGAAACGTACTGGTGGAGAGTGCACGGTTGGCCCGCGGAAACATCCAGGACCTGTCTAATCTCAGTGTCAAAGACCACGATGCAGTTATATTCCCAGGTTGGGAAGAATGATAACTCTGCTACTGTTTTTTTTCTTTTTAAACGAATTCTTTGAATTTTCTAATGTCTTGCAGGGGGTTTCGGTGCGGCAAAGAATCTGTGTACGTGGGCGGTACAGGGGAAGGACTGCTCCGTTAATGAGCAGGTCAAGGCTGTGCTGCAAGCATTCCGTGCTGAGGATAAACCCATTGGCCTCTGCTGCATCTCCCCTGTCCTGGCTGCCAAAGTGTTTCCTGGCTGTGAGGTCACTGTTGGCATTGAAAATAATGATAAGTGAGTCTGTGCACATCAGAATACAGCTAGCTGAGAGATCTGCATCTGTATTTTCTAAAAGTAGATCCAGAAAACTAGCATATATGTGATGTCATTTCATTTGTCTTTCTAGCTGGTGACATTTTTATGGTCCAATGATCAATGTGCTTATTTCCCCATTTAGGTATCCAGACACCACAGGCACCGCTGCAGCAATCAACCAGCTGGGCTGCAAGCACATGAGCAAGAGTGTTGGCGAGAGCCACGTGGATGAGAAGAACAAGCTGGTCACCACCTGTGCCTTCATGTGCAACGCTCCGATACATGAGATTTATGATGGTATTGGAACGATGGTGGAGGGGGTGCTGAAAATGGCTTGAACAGAGTAGTGTCGGACACAATCCCTCATCAGAAGCACTTATTTACAGTAGTTGATGTGCACTATGCGGCCTGTTTTAATTTTCATCATAGAACTCAGTCTTATTTGATTCTATTTGATTCAGAGATTAGTATTAAATTAAAAAAAGCAGCAGCTGTTGTGTTAATAAAAATATGTAATTACGGGACATGTATCTGTTCTTATTACTTTATTCATCAGTTTAATATTTACATGTTTGCTTCCTTCTAAAAGTTGATTCTACTAAGTAACTTTCCATTGTTAATGTTTAAAAAATACAATCGGCATTTTTTCTTGGCCTATATAGCTGCTCAATTTGACTGCTCGTCATTCTGAGATACAAACCCAACAGTGAGCTGTTTTTCTCTTGTTCAATGTTTGCAACTATATCGATGAGGCCGTCCACTCCCTCTGTGCTCAGCACCGAAGAAGCGTGAGCTCTGAACTTCTGCACCAGGTCCTCCTGACTCAGTGGCTTTCTCCAGTGGCCATAGAAGGTATTGCACCTGGCCCAAAACCTCTGCCCCTGTTCGGTTTCAACCTCAGCCTCGCAGTACATCTTGTCAAAGCTGGGTTCGTTACCCTCGGGTGTCTCAACTTTCACTTTGGCCAAAAGCTCCCTCAAAGCTGGCCGGTTTCTGTCATCATCACCGTACGAGGATACTGTCACTTTGTTGTCCAGCAGGGCAGAGCAGGCGTTGAACTGAAATGAATGCCTGGCTTGGTGCTCTGTGCTGGGGAAGGGACAGTCGATGTACTTGGATGGAGGCACTCGAAGTGTGACCTTTTTGATTTGGTCGAGGTCAAATTTCCCAACTCTGTTTTCAAGCTTTGCTCGAGCAGCCATCGCTGCGTCCACAACCCAGTGCATCGCCAGGTGAGCAGGTATACGCTTGAAGGCCACATCCTGACTCTCCAGAATCCATTTAAATTCACTAGAAGTGGAATCTTCCATAGCTGAAGGATGGTAGTCCTTGTAATAAACCCCAAGCCCACTGTCCATATCCAAGATGGTCGGGTTTCCCTCCAGGCCCATTTGGGCAAGCTGAGCGGCCTCCAGGCCTCTCCGAGTAGCATTTCCGATGTGAAGAGGTTTGGTCTGTGTGGCAGCGTTGGCTAAAGGAGCCCCAGCAGAGGAGGCGGCGATAGCCAGAGCGTGAAGGCACTGTGTTGGAGACAGACCCAGGAGCTTAGCTGAGGCGGCAGCACTCCCCATCACCCCAACAACACTGGGAGGGTGGAACCTGAGGATGGGAAACACAACTCTATTGATACTTAGCAACCAGCTGGATCTCCATCCTATAATAATTGTTAGGCATACCCTATATAAACTGTCTCACTAAAACTTATGGCTGTATATACTGTAATCCAAAAGTAGCTACAATTCAAAAACCTTTCGGGGATGTTGTAGGCCTCTCTGGAGAACCTCAGAAGTCGACCCTGGACCTCGATTCCAACATTGAAGGCCAGGAGCAGGTCTAGGCCAGAAGGCTGCCGAGGCAGTGACTCCGCCAGGGCCAGCAGGGCCGGGAGCACCGCTCCTGAAGGATGGGTAGCGGGGTGCCAAGTGTCATCAAAGTCCATAGAGTGCACCTTAACGGTGTGACACCACGATGAGCAACCAGCATTTTCCCCGAAATTTGGATACACGTTTCATAGATCATCCTTTTATGAAATGCTTACCGCTACACCATTGACAAAAGCAGCCAAACAGGGAGGAAGAACCAGGTTGGATTTACCCCAAACGGTGCTCCTGTCCTCAGATGTAAATGACTGTAATCAGACATGTTTAAAGCAGCATAAGGGTGACGTCAATCAGGAGCAATAGGACCTGTTGAGAGACTTAACCCAGGTTTGACCCAAAGGCTAAAAACAATGAATTTAAATATGTGACCAGAAGTTTGTGTTAAAAACCAACAAACCAAACCCTCTGCACAACTAAATGTGCATGAGTAGAATTGATTTGATGATGCTAATTTAGTCAATCTAATCTGTTTTCCACCGAGCTGCATCTTCATTGAACCCCCTCGAACCACCAGATCCAGCTCAGCAGTTAGTGCAACCACCTCCTCGTCAGCAAAATAACTCAAAAAATTATAAAAGGGTTTGAAATCTTCAGGAAAATGTTAATAATCAGCCAAGTGAGTCAACATCTTGTTTTAACAAACCACTTGGCTGCTTTGTCAACAGGGATGGGCAGTATTTAGATAAATAATTGCATTATGTAAATGGACAGTATATACATTTATTTGCAATATGCATTCTAAATGATGTTGTGTATTTTATTTCAGTGAATAAAATGCCTTTATATTTTCTATCAAAATACTTCAAAATCACATATTTTTGTATTTTTAAAATACCCTAAAATACTTTCTGTGAGACACATAACATAATGATCTCACCTCAGCACCATAGGTACTAAAAAGGCCCCAGTATTTGTGGAAAAGCCTCCCAGTTCTGATGCCTTAGTCAAGTGCACCGAGACTTGACACTAGTAGACACTAGTGGGGAAGGGACAGTCGGGGAGTGCACAGAGGTTTTGGACTGACTTGGAAAGTCCTAAAGCAGAAGGAAGCCCAACAAGGGATGTTTTTTGGGCTTTCCATGCAGCGGATCTACGATTCTGCTCTAAACTATTGCGTAATGCTGCTGGAGATTCTGCCATTTTCTGCAACTTTGACCAGTCAAATGAAGCCATTCCGTACTTCAAAATGGATGTTTGCCTCCACAAATGGTAAAAATGGAGAATTCAAGATCTAATTCTTCAGCCTGCCTAAGTTCTGGGGCTTGAGGTTCTCCTCCTTTGTGGGACTTTTCAGAAACAAGCCTCATCCACTTCATCTGTTTTACAATTCTTCTTTTGTTTATTTTTGCTTAACCTTGGGCCCAGGTTCACTATTGATTTGTGAACATTCTATCCGTTGCCAGTTATTTTTGTGCTGTATTTTGAAAATCTAAAAATACAGCATGTTATTTTGATCAATTTTGTGGCTGTGTATTGATAAAATGATTAAATGGGTATTTTTTAAATTTGGGAATACATTTTGGTGTAATTTTGCCCATCCCTGCCAGTAAGGGGGCTTTTCCACTACTCATTATGGGCTCTACACGGTTCCTATAGTACCGACACTGTGATACCGGGACAGTGCCTTTCAAGTGTTTTTAAGCTTGTTACTTGTTTTTCTCTAACTAATAAACATACGGCTTTGTAAAGTTGGGACCTTTCTTGTTAGCATTTTCACTTTTGTTTAAAACTGGTCATTTACATTTTTTTAATATCCACGCACAAGGCTGAATCCAATCAAATGCATTAAAGGTAAATTAGCAAGTGAAGTGGGCTGGTAGCAGGAGATACTGGGACATTTTTAGACCTCTGCCTGTGCGCCCATTTTATCAGTCCCCATCTGTGAGATGAATAAAAGATTCTCCCACAAACCCAATTGACCAGCCTGAGGGTAATTCGTCTGAAGCTAATGATGTGAAGTTGGCAAATAATGAGGGATGTGGAAAACTCAGAGCCAGTCAGACTTTTATGTATTTTACATCTGAAATTGTTCACTGTGATGGTCGAGGTGCATGGGGGACAAAGAACTCTTGTCCAAACCAAAACAGGCTCAGAGCAGCGATGAATAAAAACTGAAGAAACCTCCTGAATGAGAGAATTCGGTAAATGGAGCTCACATTAGTCCATCAGTGTTTAGAGATTTGGCATTTAAAATTGCTGTAATAAGTACTTAGAACGGTAATCTGTTTACTTTTTTGATTATTGCCAAGAGTTTGTTAACAATTTCTCAGCTTTTCCATCTTCTGCAGTTTTAAGTGTGTTTTTTTCGATTATTTTGTGGTTTAAGTGGTTATAAAATTAAATATTTTTATAAAACTAAAAAGCAGATGAATCAAACAATACGTTCTCAATTCACTGTTAATATGACTTGTTTTTTTTACAAACTGCAAGTAAAACTAGTTATTCTAAGTACAGAAAGTAATTTATTGAGCACTGTCCACTCAACATAGATGCCCAGCAAACAAGGTCTGTAAGAACTGATGTAAATATAAATTTTGCGATGAGTAGCAATATTTCTTTCTTTTTTTAAAAAGTAAAATCAACTAACTGCATTTTACAGCCTGATTGAAACAACCGGATGATGAACAGAGTATTAAATTACACGTACCAGGAAATATAGCAGATATTTGGGCCAAATATGCCAACAAACAGACAAACAGATGAACTTGTCTTGCACTCAATCAAGTTGACGTATGAACATACGGTAAAATACTGCTTGGATATTTGACTGCACCTGGCTGTACTGGAGAACCTTATTAAAGACGGATGTCCTGGTTCCTAACAGACCAACGCCGAGCGTGTCCAGCATCATCCTTTTACTCCTTTTTATCACTCCATCTGTCAGGTGAGCGGTACTCAGGGCATGGATGGCAGATCCAAAACTCTCTGTGATACCCTGGAAAAAGAGGACATTCATTTTTAAAATGCCTTTTAGGAAAAAATAGCAGTTAGGGAGGGAAAAAATTAATTACAAAAAATACCACAAACAGAAAACTATTAAAGCCACTTCTAGCTGGAGATGTCTAAAATGAATGAAAGGCAAAAGATCAGCAGTACCTTCCGTAACATGGTGTGCAAGCGGCAATGTCTTCAAGTGATTAAATGTCCAAGTGCAAGATTCTTTTAAAGGTACGGTCACTGTGGGCTGAACCACCAAATTTCCCAAATAACACAACAGCAGTGAGAAGTAGCCAGTTTCACAATGACTGGCTCGGGCAACTGTAACTAGTCAACTTTGGCAAAATGATCTTAGCAGTACTAAATAAATTATTTCGAAGCTCAGTGCTGCTTCGTACTGTACATGGGAGGAACTTCACAAAGGTAAAGGTGCCGTGATAGCGGAGTTTTTCCATTAAAGACCACAGCTGCAGATGTAACAATCACTTTATCCTTTCTCTTTACAAAATATAGAAGCTGGAAATTAGTTTATCCTTAGAGGTGAGTTTCAGACAGGTCACACACACAATGTGTTTATTTCACATGCAGTATGTACCACATTCTTGTCTCTTTCAGCTGAAGAAACAGTCATGTGACTTCACTTCCTTTCCTTGGTTCCAGAGGTGCAGACTGGACTCAGCAGAAAAATCCTCCTCCTCAGTCCCAGTATGACATGTGATTATTCTCATATCTTAAAGGTGGGAGAAGGTTGATTTCTCGGTTTCCCGCACATCTCACACTTTGTGGAAATGAAGTACCACAGTACCACGCCAATGACAACATGTTGGAAATCACAACAGAAGGAAAACAGGAAGTGTGAAATGATGGGCAATCTGGTGGACTTTAATCCTACTCCTTTTCTTGTATTCTATCCTTTATTTTAACAAAGAAATATAAAAAGCACCCTTTTTATACCTATTATTCATTATAGGACTATAATAACACCATAAATTCAAGTTTAAAACAAATATAGGGGATATTATATAAGGGAACACAGGCCTAACATCCAACCGAGCTGAAAGCGCGTTAAACATATGCACTTCCGCTACTATTCCATTGGATGTCGCTATTTCCATAGTTTTCAACCCTTTTTTAACTGGGTTTTTTGGAGAATAAATGACAACGTTTTAGAATGGTCACTATCGTACTGTACATAGTACAATAACATCTAAATACAGATGGAAAAATACAGATGGAAAAAGACAGATGGAAAATACACGTGCCTATTTGTTTGCTCTTTCTCTCTCTCTCTCTCTCTCTTAGTCTCAAGGAATCAGAGAGGCGCACACACAGGACCACTTGCTCGCATTATTGGTCTCATTAAACAACCATTTAGCGGTCAACCCCTCACACGCACGCGCGCAAACGCACGCTGCACGCACGGGCTTCATAAACAAGTCGCTGCCGCCCGATTTCTCAGAGCCTCCTCAAGAGCTGAGAGAAGATGGCACTGGCCGACACAGAGCGCGGAGTGTCGGGCTCCGGAGACTCCCTGTTCTCGGAGATCATTGAGCTGAATGTCGGCGGGCAGGTTTACGTGACGAGGTACAAAACTCTGATCGCAGTCCCAGACTCGCTCCTGTGGAACATGTTCAGCAAGAAGAGTCCCCGAGAGTTGGCAAAAGACAGCAAGGGGCGCTTCTTCTTGGACAGGGACGGCTTCTTGTTCCGCTACATCTTAGATTACCTGCGAGATCTAAACTTGGTCCTGCCGGACTATTTCCCCGAGAAGAGTCGCCTGCAGAGGGAAGCAGACTTTTTCCAGCTGCGGGACCTCGCCAGACGTCTCAGTCCCCGAATGAGCAAGGAGAACTCAATGAGTGAGGAGATCAGCCAGAGCGACACGGAGGAGGGCGCGCTGCAGTGCGGCTCCGCAGGCGGCATGGAGACTTTACGCGCCTTGTCGGTCAGCGGTGCCGTGCGCTCCCCGTCCCTGGACTCCAGGAAGTCCGGCTATATCACGATAGGATACCGCGGGTCGTACACCATTGGCAGGGACATCCAGACCGATGCCAAATTCAGGAGAGTGGCGCGCATCACGGTGTGCGGGAAGACCTCTCTGGCCAAAGAAGTCTTTGGAGATACGCTGAATGAGAGCAGGGACCCCGACAGGCCCCCGGAGAGATACACGTCCCGGTACTACCTGAAATATAATTTTCTGGAGCAAGCATTTGACAAGCTGACAGAAGCGGGGTTCCACATGGTGGCCTGCAGCTCCACAGGCACCTGCGCCTACACCAGCAGCGACCCCAGCGAGGACAAAATTTGGACAAGCTACACTGAATATGTCTTCTGTCGGGAATAGAGTGTCCTCTAAAACATATTAAAGCATCCTGCATTTGCTATGATGAAGGGTAACATTGTTCAGGGCTAGTGGTTCCAAAAAAAATGTTTCATTATTGTAACAATAGTCAACCTGTCATCACTTGTATCTTTACAGAGACACGCAAAGGTTTTGGATCAGTTTTCATGTCCCAGTTTGTCAGAAGATGAAAAAAAAAATGGATGTACAGGCGGGGGAATTTATAAATTCAGTTAAAAATGCCCTTCTAAATCTAAAGTGGGTGTGTCTATCACAGACTACATGTCAGTGTTTCAGTCAGAACTGACTTGGCAGGACTCCCTGTGTCGCCTGGTCACGTGTGGCAGATGTAGTGTGATGGCATGGTTTATAGGTCTATGTGCTTTGCTTGCTTAACACACAGTTGTATTTGTTAAACTTGTACAGTTGAAATAAAACATATCTGCTGTTCTCAGCTCCTTTTCTATCCTATTCCACTATGATCTGCAGAAAAGTGCAGACCTGGAAAACACCAACACTCATCAGCTCCGAGCCTTTTATGGCCAAACGCAGTGTGGAAAGTCAAGGGGAGAAGCTTCAAAGAGAGTTGCCAGGAACCTCAGCCCATTAGGAAAAAGAGCTGCGAGCTCAACAGAATCGCAATTTTAAGGTGTGGGGAAAACAATTCAATCATGATTTAGGTGTTTGGCAGTCCTCACGGCCTTCAGCTTCAGCCACCAATATTACCTCACAGTAGCAGAAATCCTCTCACAGCATGTACGTGTACAATAGGAGGGTCCACCTATCCCCCTCACTGCTGCCCCGTGGATGCAAATAGTGCAGCTGTGCACACATGACATCATTATCATTCAAGTGTAAATAATGAAAGGGTCCAGCTGCACACAAATGGAGGGGTCTCGTCTTCCGAGGACTCTGAATAAATGCAGTTTTGCACTGATCTGGGGCAGATTATTTGAATATCTGTATTACTTGAACAGACACTAAAGGCTTTTTATGTATTTGTGGGGACATCCTATCAGGTGCTGGTAGGAATGAGATAACCTCCACCCGAGGACCTCAGGATAAATCTGCTCTGGAATCCCTGTTTTTGTTGGGCCAAAAATGGATTTTCACTTTCTTTTTGTCCGTGTATTCGATTCAGAATTTTCCACGGTGACTATTTTTCACTTTGGCACCAAGTTACAACAACAAAAAAATTGCCCAAGTGATAATTTAAAGCAATGGACCAAAGGGGGAATTCAGCGATCGGAGAGACCGGATCATGGTGTTTGCAGAAGAGATTGAAGGCCGGCATGAATTATTCAGCGGCCTAAACAGTGAGCTGATAAATAAAGGCAAACACCCTCCTCAGGAATGTGTCACCACTGCAGAGAGGGAATCAGCGGCGTATGGTGAAAAACAACTGCCACCCATTTCCAACTCTATCTAGATTGATCCGCTGTAAATATGCAAGCAGCCGAGCAGATGCTAAAATCAAAGCAGCGAGGCGTCAGTCCCTCACCGTCTCTGAGATATCTGGTCAGCAGAATCTCATTTAGCATTTGAAGCAAATGGCGCTCGACTCAGCGTCAGGTTAGCTGAGAACCAGACAATCTTTGTTGTTTGATTTTAACACCAAGTTCCATCTCGCTCACTAACAATTTTTAGCTTTATTGCTCCCCTCAAAGAAACCAGAGAATAGACGCATAAACCTCCACTCTTCGCCTCATGAGGTTAATCCTGCACATCTTTGAGAGTCCCGGTGACGCTGCTCATAAAGGCTGTTCAACGTTCCGCTCATGCATTGACAGATATTCACCCCAAGCTGCAACACACCGGCGGTGGGGAACTCACTGCATGTCTGCTTCTCCCGGGAGTGACAGTAATTAGATAAAGTCTGTCAACAGAATCTGAAATATAGTTAACCTCCTGAGCCCTGTACCCTCTCTCTCACAGCACACATGAGGACACAGGCGTCAGGAGGATGAACTGTAGCCCACAGTTTTCTCCACAAAAAGGAAGAAATGTGAAAAGCTTTATCACAAAATAATTACACATCTACGTAGAGGCTTCTCACTCAGGGAGTGACCAACTTTCTTTCTTTCTTTTTAAGCTGCTGCATCACACACAGATCCAGTCATCGCACACATTAATATTTAAATATGTATACAACCAATTTGAATGCAGAAGGATTTTAGAGCTCCAAAGAAATGTCTTTCATCTGTATCTTAATTAGTTGGCAAGAATTTTTGCTTAAAAAAACCAAAAATAAATGCCCATCTACTTACAGGCCCCAATGTTTTAAAACATTTTGATTTGAAAGAGTTTCAGAGGGGAGAGCATCCATCAGTAAATCATTTGTTCTGACTTGTAGCTGCTGTGAGAAGCTCCTGCCGACGTTCTGAACATCTAAACAACAAATACACAAACAAATGAGAAAGGCCGTCTTCTCTGTGTGCACGCGCTGAGGATGTGACCCCACAACAGACCACACGTCTTTCAGGCGCGTGCATGAGACCCGGATGCATTTTCCCTGACTCATTTTAGATCAAAGTTGCTTTCATTAGCACATCACAGCCGTGACGGCCAGACCAAAGGCTTCATGATTCTAATGAATGTGAGTCAGAAATATGTTGCAAGCCGGGAGTCAGTTCTCCTGCCCAGGCTGAAAAAGAGGATTAACAGGGTGACATTTTAATGAACAAGTTCAAAAATCAAAGGAAAATCAAGGCATTTGAAGAAAACATCGTTGTGTTAGTTTATACACGTTTTAAAAGCATTAAAGCATAAAAGGAAGATTATCCTCATTATGAGATTCCAAATGATTCTTTCATAGTGATGAAGACAGAAGAAATGAGATGGTCTTTGACATCTGCTAACGAACCTCTACTAATAGAAAACCAGGTGGAATTTCACTTGGGCAAGTATTCAAATAGCTCATTTAATGGCATGTTATTTAGTACAATGCTGCAGTTTACAAAGCATAATATGCACACGATCTCCAGTAATAGTGGCATTTGCTGTGAATTCCTTTCACAGTGTGTATTTTTATTGTGAGTTAATGAAAATCTGTTACACGGGGTTCCGTGATGTTAACACACAGGGCCATAATTATCAACAACCCACAAAAGAACACGATTATAATAGTGTTCAAACTTCAAATGACTGCAGAATAATCTGAACAAATTGGCATCCTGCTCACCCAAGATGAAGAGATTGGCAGGAAGGTCATATTTCACAAAGGATAACAGCAACAGGAGCGTAATTAAATAATGCAGTATGTTCGTTATAGTAATGATCATGTGGCTCACGGGGACACTGAAGCCAAACAGGAAGGAAGAGGCAGCAGCTCCAGCCGTAACGTCTGCATACGCTCCTTTAAACGAGAGGTGAACAAGCTAGTAATCAGCAGATGCGGAGGTGATGAAGGGTGCATATTAAGGATTTCATTGAGCTCTAAACTTGCGGCGCTGCCGTGAGCTGCGTCCTCCTTTCAGCCCAGACTCTCAGCACACTCTCCCAAATGCCATGTCCTGTGATTAGCAGCACACTGGCAAATGCACCGCGCTCTGACTACCTGAGCTCAGACCTTGTTCCTGTGGACCATTAAGCCTCCCACTTTTCCTGCCAGGTTACGTCTTTTGAAAAGCACAGCCGTCAAATTACAGCCATCAAAATGCTCTTTCTGCTTCTACAATTGCTGCCTCATGACCTGTGACTCCTCATTTTGCATGACAGCCATATTTTCAAGTTGTTTTTTTTTCTTCTCCACAAAATCACTGCAAACCTGGGTACGCTAAAAAGAAGACCCCTGTTTTTATGCTTTACCCATGTGATTGCACGTACCCTTCATGCTTGTTAGCAGTTTACGAAGCAGCACTAAAATCTGTTTATCTATTGATTCATTTTTTCACACAAAACCATCTTTAAAATCTTTTATGTTGGGCTGCATAGCAAGAAGGTTGTGGGTTCAAAGGTTGTCTTCATGACCTCCCTACCTACCTGCTGGGTTTTTTTTATTGTTTCGATCCAGAAACATGCACATCAGTTTGACTGGCGACTGTAAATTGCTCCTGTGTGAGTGTGTGAGTTATTTGTGTGATGACAGGTGAACTGTCCAGGTTGTGTCCACTGGGAAAGAGTTTCAACACGTGCAGGTTAGCAGAAAATGAACGCCGAACACTTTCATCCCTTCTTCTTCAAGCTGGTGTTCAAACGTTAGACCCTTTGTCCCAGAGAGCCCCTTTCCTCCCAGATTCTGAGTGTTTGTGCGGATTCCTGACTCAATGTGGTCTGGCTCCCTAATGACAGGGTGAGACGTGCATGAGTGCGGTCAGCATTCTCATGGAACCAGAGGATTCGGCTGGCTGTTGCTCCAGTTTCAGTTTTCCCCCAACTGCCTTTGAAAAATGCACAATAGCAGTGAGTAAAATTACAGGGTCAAGTAACACAACAAACAATTTCAGTGTAGGCTTCTGGGTCTGAGTTTAGCGGCGGTCTTTGTTAACACACGGATGTTATATTTTGCTGACTCTTTGTGAAGCCTTACCACAGACAATAATTACTACGCTACCGGTGAACAGGAAGTTCACTGTTTCAAATCAGAACTTCCACTTGGACTCTTCCAAATCCTTTAAAACTGACTTCCACTGTTCATTTTAAAGCATAATAGGTGTCCCAGGGCCTGTCCACAATCAACAGGCATCTGTAACCATCAGCATGGATTAGAATCACTATCAGGCAGCTGGAAATCAGGAAATCAGGCAGCTGGGACATTTGTCTGCTGGTTGCCTGGCAGCACCTGGCCAAGAAGCAGTCTGCTGCGTGATGTAATGAGGTAACTGCTGAACTGGAAGAATTCTAAAGTGCTGGTTGATAGATTTCACATGCAGCCCCCCTCTACTCATGCAGATTCTTTAGAGAAACTTGGGATTGATTTCCATCCAAATGAAGTGTTCTGAAGCATAATAAATGGGTGCAGTGGTTTTGAGTTGCGCTGTTCTAAATGGCCAGATGATGATCAGAAAATTCTTCTGCAAAGTGAAAAGAGACTTTAAAGGATCTTTTATGCTTTTTAAGGAACCCCGACGTCCCAAAACAACTTAAATTATCTGTGAAAATTTTGTAAAAATCTGTGAATTGCAAATATTGGATCACACAATTACCACAATGATGAAAGAAACGCGTCTAGAAAACTGTCTTATGTGCAACATTCTTACCAACCATAATGTGATTTTCTCCTTTGTTCCCCTTATTTCTAACTGTAAAATGAAATAAAGATTAAAGACACAAAAGGGCGATCAATCGTGACGATTATCATTCCAGTCTCCCCTCGATGGCACAAACCATCGTTTGGCATTTCAGTCGACAAACGAAGAGGATGTGTAAGGATGGAGTCTCTGGGAGAATGGGCGGGAACATTGAGTACACAGCGTCTCACAGGTGATTTTATCCGGCCTCTCCGGAGCTTCGCTGCATTGCTCATCTGCCTGACGGGCCTCAACTTTAGCAGCAGGATAAATGCTGAAGGAGCTGACGAAAGCCCCTGTAGATATTCTCCGGATCGTGCTTAATCAATATCAACAGACAGATACACAATGGAGGCTGCCTCGCACATTTATCTGGCCTATAAGTTATTACCTTTAATTTTCCCACTTACAATAGATTCTACAGAAATAGCACGGCTCTCTGGGGCCACGGACGGCTGACAGAAAGACAGGAGATATCCATCATAGCTAGCAATAACAGAGGGGAGGGGAGGGGAGGGGGGGGGTTGTCAGCGGCGAGGAGCTGCAGCTGAGGGAACCTGGTAGTTTGATACACACAATCAAAGCTTTTACTGTTCCCGTGGACGCAGCAACGCAGTGGTGCCGAGCTAGAAAATATCAGTAGAGCGAACACCATCGCAACATCTGCTTGGCTCTTTTCTGACAGATGTGTGCTCACTGGCAGACGTGTTTACAGGTTAAAGCTTGATTAGATAACTAGGACGGATAACACTGCTTTATTAGAGCTCTATTTCACACTGGCGGTCGTACAAGACTGCATTTGTTCAGGTAATTAACCCTAACCTTAACATCCACGATCACCTCACCAAAAATGGAAATGTATTAATAAGTCAGACGTGGCTCTTTTAGAGAAAAAGGTATTTGTGTTTGATAGAACATATAAATCCGATGTTCCACTGCTGCTCCTGCTTCAACCTAGAGGCAAAGCTTAGTCTGAATGTTCTGGCAGGCACCACTGCAGTTATTTTAGTGCTGAAAAAGCAGCATCCCCGTGAAACAACTCTTTGAAATATATTTGGATGGCAAGTTACACATAACCGCCGCCACAGTCCTACAAAAAGCACGTGAACGTCACTGTTTTATCTCGCGTGGAGATCAACAATCTCTGGGAATAAGTGAAACGCTCCATTGTGGATCATCGCTGTTACACCATCGTTTGTCTGCACGCAAACGGAACCTTAAGGCCCTCTGATCCTTTTCATTTTGTTTTACATGTTATGTTATTTATGTTTTGTTTTTTTTTGCCAGTTTATAAGGTCTGCTCAGAGATGTTTGAATGGGTTCAAGTCAGGGTCACAGCTGGGTCAGGCTGAGGTTCTGAGCGCTCCAGATCAGTTTTCCATTAGGTATATCTCAGTATTTTGCTGTATTCATTTTGCTGTTCCTGGACCCTGACCAGTTTCCCCATCCCAGCCGCTGGCTAACACCACCACAGCGTGAGGCTGCTACCGCCATCATGTGGTGATGGTGCCAGCTAGGTTATGAAAACGGACGGTTTTCCTCTAAATATTATACCGCAAATTAAGGTCATAAAGTTCAATCATGTTCTCATCAGAGCAGAAATGTTTTTTCCTGTCTGAGTCCATATGTGCATTTTTACAAACTCCAGGTGGGTTTTCGGAGGCTGTTGCTAAGGAGAGTCTGACCTTCTTCCATCTGCACTCAGGATCTCCAGCCCCCCCATCAGCAGGACTTTTAAAGGGAGTTTTTCCTTGCCACTGTTGCTTGTTGGGGGTCAGGCCCTGGGATTCTGGAAAGCGCCTAGAAACAATTTTGTAACTGTATGTATGTATGTATGTGTGTGTGTGTGTGTGTGTGTGTGTGTGTGTGTGTGTGTGTGTGTGTATGTATTGATGCTCACGTCTCGTACTGAGACCCTTTTCCCCTCAGATGGCTCAGGTTGAACACTCAGCTCTGACCTGGTTGGTCCAAACTTCTCCCATTTCAGAATGATGGAGGCCACGGTGACCTTAGGAACCTTCAGTGCTGCACATACCTTCCTCACGTCTGTGCCTGGATCCAGGTCAGTGTCTGAGCTCTGGAGGAAGCTCTTCAGAACTCAAGGTTTGGGTTTTGCGCAGAACTTTCTGAATGAACTGTGTGTTGTTATTAAAACATATAGGTTTATTTATCATATATCATATATCAACATATATCACAGCACCCTCCCAAATCTTCGGATATGTATCGGCATTACCCATCAGCTACAAGCTCTGATTTCATTTATTCCAGGAATTTACAAAAAGCAATTCTGTTGGTCTGATGATAATAAACTACTGTGCAACTGGCCGACAGCCAAAACAGTTTTGACGGAGCTTCAATTTCTGTTAAACTCATTACTGTGAAGTAGGTAGAAAATGATACCACTGCTTTCCTTCAGAGAACATCACCCTTGTGAAAATGGCCTTAATTTTAGATGGTTGAAGATGATGTGACAAAACCTCATTTTTCAGATTTTGAGATTCAGTGGATTATGAGCTGGTGGCACCTGGGAAATGAATGATTTAATGCGGTGTAGTGCCACCAGTCCTGCCAAACGCATGCGTTATCGTGCAGATCTGTGAATATTTGTTCAGTATATGTTGAGCGATGCAACATGGAGATGCTCCCTGTCAGGGATTGGGTGTTACAGCCTGATTGCATCGTGGGCGATGATGGAGCAACTGCTTTTTTTTTTTTTTTTTAAATTAAATTTTCTAGTGATGGGTGACATTTAAATGACACTTCAATCACTTACACAATTTTTTCCTGGACTGTAAAGGTCACGCAACGCTAAATTAAGCGAGGAACAAGTGCAATTTCCTTTCGTATTTTAACACCTCTTGGGCAGAAGAAAAGGCCTCCTAAACACAGGGTTGCCAAAGAGATCTAACATTTGAGTGGTGGCCAAAGGAAATGTGATCATTTTGCCATTGTCAGTGCACTTTGACTAAATGTAAACTAAAATACGGGTTATTGGCGCCAAAGTTTGCTGGAAGTAACGTTAGCCTGTCAGCTAAAGTTGCTGGTGCTGGAGGAGTTTGGGGGTAGGATGTTACTTTTCTAGAGGAGGAGGAAGAGAGGAGTATCATTTATTAACATTTATTAGCTTTTGCAATGTGGTTAGTACACACGAAATACACATAGTAAATATATGATCATTTGTGTAAATTATGTTATTAATTATGAGGTACCAGAGTGAGTCAGCTGGCCTGGAAAACTCTGAGCATTTCGGGGGTTGAGCACCTCACTCAAAATGTCCCAGCACCTCCTGCTATGTAGGAGATGTAATGATTTAATGATAAGCTCATGATTTAGTGGATTATTATGAGCAATTATTATTGTAATCACTCTCACGTTATTTCTTGATCAAGCTGATTTAACTATTGTGACGTCATCAGGTTTGACTAAAGAAGGATCACAAACACCAAATAATCAATACCAATAAATTGGACACTTCACTGCTGATTAGGTCCCAAGTATATTAGGTGTTAAATGTCTTGACCATTAATAATGTAGCTCTGCAAGCTTTTCTTCATGACTTCTCCATCTGGTGTTTGCTCCATCATTGAGACGGTTCTGATGGTGGGATTTTAATCTTTACTCTCATCAGTTTGACAGACAGAAAGGTTGCGTGTCTGCTGACGCATCCTGACAGTAACCTCACTGCATTTCTGGAAGTAAAACAGCTTCATGCAAAGAGATGCAATAAAAATCATTCACTTTAGGAATGCAACTACTTTTGCTTTGGTGAAGTTGGGACATTTCACCGATGACTCGGTGAAATGTCCCCAGCATGAGATCTGTTAATAATTCAGAGCTTGTATTGAGACGGGGAAGTGTGTCCCTGTAGGGGAGCATCGCTGAACAAAATACTGGGGAACAGACATGAAACATTATTCAATCAGGCAAAAGGATCTTGATCAAATGTTATTGACAGAGTCAACAGAATCAGCAGTAAGACTGATAATTATGGGATTTCATCGGGTAATAGAGCTTTAACTAACTTTAAAATATGCTAATCTAAATCTAATACAGAAATTGTGAGCATTTGTTAAAGGGACTTAGAAACAAAATGCCTGATGTGCAAAACAGCACCATAAAATGTTTTAAAATAATAACAGTAGTGATAGATTTCTATTTTGAAGCATTGTGTAATTCAGAGCACCATGCCTCAGGTGAAAACGCTTTTCATTTCTGTTGACGGAGTGAGCAAGACTGACTGTTCTTCCAGCTTTTCCTCTTGGCTCCTGTTTTCTGAGGAATATACAATCAGCAGCAGAAGGATTTGCTATGCTCTGGTCGCGTGAGCTCGTTCCTGGGCACTGTGTAAGTAGAGGAGACAGTTGGAATTAATATCCATTATTATGGGAGTGACTCATGTGCTGTGCAGTTTATCCATAAAATGAATGCCCACTTGAGTTGGCGATGAAGGAAATTGTATTTACAGGGATCTAATTACCAGCCTCTGCTTCCCAGTGCAAGTGTTTCAGGGTGTTGCAGGCAATTGCCTCTTTTTCTATTCTAGGATAAACTATTATCCTGAAAATATAAAGGAAATGTTTCTCTCACCACCCATACTGCGTTCCAAGATATTCACCATGTAAAAATGAGCCTGTAAAGATGTCGGTGGATGTTCTCAGTCATCCAGGTTGAAGAGAATCTTGGCTTAAGAGAATTCACCTAGGTTTAGTTAGGTTTCAGTGACATTCCACCTCTTATCCAGGAGTCTTTTCCTTCTTTTAAAGCTGCCATATATCTTCTCTGCTCTTTGAACATCCCTCATTTAATTCGGAAGGAGCAAGGAATCATTTCAGCCTTTTCATCCATATATTTATCTATAACTTTTTTCAAAAAAAATCCTGTAAATTGAGTCAATCGGGACCAAGTGCAGCTGCAGGGTTATGAATAATTGTGCTGGATAAGGACACCATGTGATCATTATTCAGTCTTTTCACTGGCTTGTGATGTGAAATTTATGCAGATTTAAGTGATGGTTTTACAAGCGCTGATTGCTACTTGACTGTCAGCTTGGCTCACATTTTCTGTTTGTGCAATTATACAAAAGTAATTATGCAAAGACATAATGGCATGAGAAAACGAAGGGGGCAGTTAACCCTTTCCTCAAAAGTTAAAGGGCAGCAGATTGATACCTTGTAAATAGGACTTGTGACTTGTGACGCTGCTTGCTTTCTGCTCCACGTTTCAATTTCCCATTTTCACTTTTATACCTGCGGTG
The DNA here is from genome assembly GCF_003711565.1 of Takifugu flavidus. Taxonomy (NCBI): domain Eukaryota; kingdom Metazoa; phylum Chordata; class Actinopteri; order Tetraodontiformes; family Tetraodontidae; genus Takifugu; species Takifugu flavidus. The sequence goes on from NC_079520.1 coordinate 13,262,863, forward strand.
TCGGATATGCTGCCTCATCCTGCTCAGTCAGCCAGTTAAACCCCCCCCACCTGAGCCGTTATTGACCCCACTAAGCACGACATTCTGTATGCAGGATGAGGCCAGATGGGTGTATTGATCGCCTATCAAATTGGTTTGTTAGGGAGATGGAGGGTGGCATTTTGGAGGAAATGCAGCCCACACCAGCTGTGTTCCAGCTGATAGCGGATCCGACATGTCCTACCGTTGAGAAGGAAAAAAAAATCAGGGCTAAATCTATTTCCACGGCAGAGGTCAACAGCTGCCACTCCTCAATTGGAAAATCTGCCCATCTGGGAGAGATTACGAAAGAACACACAAGATCCGGAAGTATGAAACCACAAATGCCATTTATGTTTGTTTTGGAGGTTCTTGGTTGTGATTCTAGTCTCATTATAAATTGATACAGACAGATAAAGATCATTTTTGAAAAATTACAAAGCCTATTTCTCCATCACATCTGTGCCGACAGGTTGGGAGCAGTGTAACAGTATCTGAAGGCCAAAGAAACAATTAACATAGGGGCCGTTGGACGGTTTATCCTGTTGGGGCCCAGCTGCTGATGCCTCTTGAAGCAACAATCCAAAAAGCTAGTGCAGATTTTATGGGTTTTATGGTGCAGATTCTATGGTGCTGTTTGCTGGTCATGAACTTTGATCAAGATTGTCAGAAAAGAAGGGAAAAGCTGTATCCGTACTCTGCACAGAACATGTTTTATTGTTAAAAAACAAGAACATAACGTTTGTATAACATCAAGCGAACTATTACTCACCCTCATAGCTCATAACAGTTGTCAAAAGGTTTCTGTTTCCAGCGTTCATTTTTCATCATTGCTGTTTTTAATAATGCATTAATCAGCTCAGTAATTCGTTTATGACTGTAACTGTCATCGCTGTCATAAATAAACCGCCTTTGAGATTTTAGCTTTGACATTCTATCTGGTCAAATGGTGGTTTCGGTGAACTCCTGGACAAACAGTGGTTCAGAGATGCACAATCTGACATTTTATAAATGGATTCTGATTAGAAATAGATTTGAATCCCCAACTTCTTTATTCAGAAATAGAATTATTTCAGTTTGTTTGAGCTTTATTATTTGTAGCAGCACTAGTGGACTGTCTGCACCAGTGAGGATGCTGCAATAATCCTTGCGCTGATCCCTTCTAGACAAACCAGCCCGAAACCAACAATTTAAGGGGAAAAACAATACAATGTGTGCCCCAGCAGCAGCTGCAGCTGGAATCAAACCCCCAAATTTTCATTGATTTAATGGATCAGACACAAAATGGGCAGATGTACGCTCTGCAAAACAGAGATGATTCACTGAGCTCAATCCTCTTTGTATCTCCTCCTGAGGCCATAAAGAATCGGCTCAGGAGAGCATGAAATTGAGTTTGGAGACAAATAGGAGTAAGTGATGTTTTCATAATAACCCAGAGCAAACAGCCAGGCCATTAGCAAGTTAACAAGCCAAACACTCTAATAAGTTCACCGTTTTTTCCCCGTGTCATATATGACTTTATAGCACTTCTGAGGGTTAATGACAGACAGCGGTAATGACTGGAATGCAAACGGCTGGATCACCAGGAGGTAACCGGCCGTCTGAGGAGGCTTAATCACTTTGTTTTCCAGCCATGGAATCGTTGGTCAAGTCCACCAACAGAAAAATACAAGTGAGGAAATCTGGTGAAGTGGTTTGTAGATGAAACAAGAATGCAGAGGCGCTTCGATAAGTTCATCCCAGAGAGATGAGTATATGTTAGAAATCAGCAATTTAACACAGTTTTTATGAAGCAAATGTGGTGACCACTCATTTGGGAGGATGAACATCTACCCATGCTCTTGAGGAGTGAGTGTGTTTTGTTTAGTGTCACGCTGCAAAATGATGTTATAATTAACAAAAATATGGGGAAAGTTTCACTGAGACTGCAGCTAATGAATCTACTATACTCTACTGAGCATCCATGCAAAACAAACACGTCCTTGGTGTTTAAGGAGTGAGGCTTGTAGAGGAATCCCCTGTGGGGTGCCCTGTTCCACTTCCAGCTTCATTACCCCTGGGCCTGCAGCCAAGTGAAGGAGATAGCAGCTGGCAGAGCGTCGTCCCATACGCCTGGGACTTCGGGGCAAAAGCCTTCAAAAGAAAACCTTAGCCATTCGCAGTCAAAAATGAAATGGCTCAGTTTGATAATGAGGTGGGGAAAAAAACCTCAAAAAACCCAACATAATTGTTTATCCTGCGTCACGTTGCACGGCCTTGAGCTCGTGCTGATCCTAGGCTGCTGTTCACTTTCAAGTAGGTCGTTTTTTCAAAATGTCAGCGCGGCGCAGCCACTCCCATCCTTCCTGTTAATGGGACAGACGCTGGAGTAAAGACCCAAGTGCAGACCCCAGAGGCAGGCATTTTATAAAATCGACTTTTATAGTTTCTTTTAAAGCAAAGTGGGTGCTGAAACCCTCAGAATATCGGCCGCTTTCATAGATGAGGAAGGGGTCAAAGGTGCACAGGTGAAAACAAACAAATCACAGAAATTAACAAAGTATAACGAAAGAAATCCCATAACGCAACCAGAGCGGGACACCAGAACGAGAGAACCTCAACAGAGGCACTACAACAGGGTTCTTTTGAGAAGTCTCAAGAGCAGAGAGCAGTAACCTGATGTCCAGTTGGGTTCTCTGACTGCTTGTGGCACAGGCCATTGTGAGCAGGTCCAATATCAATATATTAATCTTTGCTCCTCTGCTGCCACATGAACAAAACGAGAGACCTGTAGGGAGGAAATGATGGATTCCAGAAAGCCATTCAGCAAGCAGCGATTACAGCTCAGTAAGGAAGATAATGATGTCTAATGGAGCCTGGACAAAAGACTGGACTCTCAGCTTGCTTTTCAGAAGAAAGATTGCTGGCTTGCAGCGGTGGTGTCAATAGGGACCAGCATCATGCTGATTTTTCAGATTGTTCTACTCAGGCCGGACAAAGAAAAATAAGTCATCTCAGCAATGTTGGACTCGAGGAAGTGGGAATAATGTAGATCAATAGCAAAAAAGAATCCCAATAAATGGATTCATTCAGCGAGAGAACAGAGTTGGGAGGACTTAAAGACTAATGAGGTCTAAATGATGTGGAGTCAACTCCTCCATGATCCCAAGACAAACTAGGGAACATCCCCAAAGAGATAACTGTATTTTACATCATTATCAGCCAGAACTTGGTCAAACTATTTTCTCAAAGCTGCCCTGGATGTGTGGATGACAAATATATTTTTAAAATACAATTAGATGTGCACTTTTACAAAAAAGATGCTACTATTTTATTGCATTATCTATTGTATTGCTCTTGAGAGTAAAATTGGAACCGTATATGAACTTTAGCCAGCACACATCCATTCGAAGAATGGTGTAAGTCACAATCATGCACGTACAGTAAATAACTACCTTTTGTAGGAACTCTGAAAGCATGTGTTGATGGAGAACTGAAGGGGCAAGGGGACCAGGCAGCCTGTGCTGACATCTCAGTTAAATCATTGCATCCTTTATCCTGTATTTTTTCCCTCTCTTTTGTGTTAGAGGACTTAAATGGGAATCAGGAACGAGACATTTTCCATTATCCCGGTTGTCACAACCTGGCAACCACCCCTGTGCTGCTGCACGGAACTCAATATTAAACATTGCACAATGTCAGGAACAAAGCCTTTGGCCCTGAAGTGGTTAGTTGTCATCAAAAATGATCCAATTTTCAGCCAAATAAAGAGGATTACAGAGCAGATGAATTTTAAAAAAAGAGCTGCAAATCAAGCAGTTTTTGGTAATTTGCCAAAAGTAGCCTACACATATTTAACATGTGCCACAAAAATGTATATAAATTCATATATTGCTTGTAGTCGACTTTATGAGTCATTGAAAAGTCTTATATAATGATTTTAAAGCAATAGTATTGCTTTCTGTGTGCATTAATCAGGGCTGTTTTAGCGTCTGGTTGGCTCCAGGCATGTCGGAGGATTTGTATATGGCTTCTGACAGAAAGAGGAAGAGACTGGATCTGGCATTACTGATGAATGAGGAACATTTTCCACAGATGACACTGGCCTGAAAAATAGAAAATTAACAGTCCTGCTTTCTTGCATGGAAATTTTTCGTGAGCCTGTAAAATCTAAAGCAGGGTTACGAAACCAGATTTAGTCAACGCCATGTTTTGTCGCAGTTACACCAAAAGTTTTTAAACTGTGTGAGAAGAATTATTGTTGTTATTACTATTATCGTTTCAATGCTATAGTAAGTATAGTAAGTAGATTTAGAATGTTTAATCAAAAAGAATGTATGAGTGTTTGACTCAAGTATTGTAGCTGTTATGTACCCAGCACTGGGAGGTATCATGTTCAAGGACACGAGGAAGTCGTAGAGATAGGAGGAGAAGGAATCATGAAGTTGTTTTGATACAAATCTTGTGTGAACCAAATAAAAGAGGAGAGCGAGCAGCAGACGGACAGAGTTGAGAGAGGAAGCTTGAACTGCTCGTCAGCTCTCCCTTGCAAGGCCTCCTGTTGTCTGTGTGGTTGATCTGAGTCTAGTAAACGAACAGCGCGGGTGACCAAACATCACCCTCACAACTGTAATATTTACTTACACTTGTGGCTTTAAGACAGTTATTCTGCTTAGTCTTCATAAAAATAACAAGGACTGTATAATATTAGGATTAAATAGAGTCAATAAGACAAAAATGGAACCTTTTTTTAATGACAGACTAAAGTAAATATTATTCATATGGTTGATAAAAGGTTTAATGGCCCCCTCTGATGATCACACGTTTGCTATATTGAGTCCTGTATTGAGTTCATGACATTAAATAAAGGACATTTCTGCTTCAGCTCATGTTTGTTTGCAGCTTGACTGGATGTCCGGGGTGACAAACAGAGACCTTCTTTCTGCACAGCGTGTAAATATCAAAACAACTCTAGTGACCTCAAATGAAGGGCAGATGCAGAGTGTGTCACCGTCCTCTTTTAAGTCTTCCTCTGATAAATTTCCAATTAACTTCAATTCCAGGAGCGAGTGAGGTTTCGGGAGTAAAGGTGCAAAGTCTGTTTCAATGCGGTTGTGACATCTTTGCCAGCCAGATGCTGCGTCTGCTGCTGAGATCACTAAAGAACTTCCACCCTGTTCTACGTGAGGAAGATTGTCAGAGAAGTGCAACACCAACATCTGTACTCCTGTCAAGATAACGTTTAAGCAGATGTAGCAGACAATGAGGCACTGTTGCTCTTTTGATGAATGCACAATATTAGGCCTGCTGATAAATTTGATAGTATTCTGCACTCATCTTCCACTGCTTCATCCATACAAAGAACAGCAGATAAAGAGAGAAATGCATAACACAGAGTGAGTACAGCAGCCCCGGCTAAAGCAGGAGCCATTATTATTATGAGGGGTGGAAAAGTGTCTCTCTGTCACCCTGGGCAGAATCCAGTCTGAACCATATCAGGGTGCTCCAGCTGTGACCGTGCAGTCTTATCTTTTCATGCCTGCGTAACAATTTCAACACTCTATGCTAGCCTCTATTCAATCTGGTTAAGGAACTCCTATGCGTGGTGTTGCTACTCATCCATTTCCCTCCTCAAAATAGAGGAACAAAAATAAATCGGAGGGTTCTTTAAGGCCACACATATACACATTTGCGATAGTGGCATGACCGCTTAGGTTGTTCTTGAATGCAGGGGAAGAGAGTTAAAGCTCTTTTTCCTGGCAGAGGCTGTGCTTTGCTGCAAACGTGGAAAGAAATGCTGTCCTTGGTCGAAGCGGGAGCAGTTTTGATATAAGAAAGGAGAACAAGGAGGTTCTTGATGAGTCACATTTAATTACCATACTAAGAGAAACCACAGGCTGCTGTGAATGCACCATAATAAGATTAAAGCATTGAGTTGACATACACATTAAATCTTTTTCTAAAAAAAAAAAAGTATCTTTTGTAATTTGGCCATTACAGTCAACACTCTGGAAATAAGTAATTTTTCATTATTGACATAAGGCCACAATTGACACAAAACAATCCAATTGTGAAGGAAAAGCATGATTTTTTTTATGCTTGTCAGAACAAAATATCTCGGGGTAATCACTTGAGGTCACTCAAAGAACTCCCTTTAATTCCTTTATTCATCATATTCAATAAAAACATGTGTGTGGCAGTGCTGCTACACCTGCTCAAAATAGAACGGAAATTAAGTGTTGAGTACTTTTACATTTTCCTTGTATGCTGTTTATGTAAAGCTACATGATCACCCTTTCACAGTCGTTGAAATGTCTGCATGCAATCCATTCTTAACGCCCTCTTATATTGTTCCATTTTCTTTCTGTGGCTGAATATTCGTGCCAGAAAAGACAATCCTTTAACAGAGAAACGGAGAATCTTTGTTCACAGTTTAATCTCACTTCTGCAGGGAACCTAAATTTTACTTAACCTCAGAACTTGCTGTAATCCCTGCTGTTAACTTCACTGTGTGACAGCAGCAGTGTATATATGCTACACACACAGCAGCTGTGATGCTACAGCAACAGGTCTGGCGAGGCAGCGTCTGCAATTATACAACTAATTATAGCATCATTTCAAGCTGTGGCTGAATTATTGCCTGCTGGGTTATCTATGTGTGAAAGTCATTTATATAAAGTAACACGTGTCAGAAAATGCAGTGGTGTGTGATTTGTAATCTGGGAAAAGCTGCTGATGTGGGAATGAGACATGATCAGACCTTATTTATGAACTTACGAGAGTTGCCATATCATTTTACCTTTGTGCTTTTAATCCACTTTGGGGTTTGGACAGAGAGCCAACGCGTCTCCTGAATAACAGTTTCATGACTGTGATTATTTATACCGCAAATATCTTAAATATCCACCCACTACCTAATGTTATAGTGCCCCCTTTTGGTGGGATTAAGTTACAACTGAAATCCTTCAGACAGCTGTGATGAAAATTGACTGGACAGATGCGCGTGTAAAACAAAACAACAAAAAACAAAACAAACGAACGACCCCCCCACACACACACAAACAATGTGTATTTTTAGTTTAACAGAGTGTGGTGTAGAAGGATCTGTCTGCAGTTCCTTACTTCTCCTGTTCTCTTCGGTGCAGCCAAGCACAATGTTTTGTCAGTCCCAGCAAACGCCAGTCGAACCTCTACGTCAGTGCATTCCATTAAAAATAAATAAATAAAAAACCCCAAACGTCTGTGGTCTCGGTTTATCCCGAAAGGTTTTATATTTCTCGGCCTGACTATCTGGCGCCGTTTGGTGCCATGCTTGTTTTCAGTGTGTCAGGATGAAAGACTCGTGAGAGGCAAAGGAAAATCAGGATTCCCCCCCCCCCCCCATATGCCTGCCCGTGTTTGGGGGTGTTCTGCAAAAGCTGGTTGTGCTTGGTAATTTACTTCTTTTTGTAAGCGCCTTCTATTTATGGACACAACAACATTTGAAGACCTTTAAGTGCTGCAGGGCATTCAAGAGGAGATTAGGCACACTGTACTGTACCAAGCTGCTAAAATGACAGATCAGATTTAGTATGGTCCTATCAATGGGTGATCAAATGGAATCCACGCACACCAAATGAAATATGCATGTAGAACTAGCAGGTCCTCTGAATCTCTGCACCAAACCTTATTGAAATTCCCGTCATTACATCTGAGATGCAACAAAGAAACGAAATGAGATGGGCAGCACAAATGTTTCAAAGACAAGAAAAGCCTTCCGTCACATTTCAGACTAATATTACAAAACACTGTGTTCAACACACACACACACACACACACCACACACACACACACACACACACACACACACACACACAAAAAGAACAAAAAAGACAATAGATGAGAATTTATTTATTTACAAATGTTCCTGACTCTGTTGAGTGTAGAATGTTTCCTCTTTCAGCAAAAAAAATCAAACAAGTGCTATTCAAGCGGATGGTTTTTAACAGATTTGGACAGATATCTGAATCACGTCTCCCCGCTAGACCCAAAAGGCACATAGACATGGTAACAATGGTAGATAAGCAGAATAAAATGATGTCGGAACAAGTCAAGATGATCCTGTAGGCTTTGTAAAATCTCTCATTTCTAGTTCTTGAGAAAGCGCTGAAAAAAATCTTAGAGACATTTTAGGAATTCAACTAGTTTTATGTCTTAAATGTACTAAAAAAAAACCCTGTTATGTGCAGAACCCTTTCACTTCTGCGTCTGTGGTACTTCATCTTTTATAAACACAATAAGCTGCATGCCACACGTGGACAAAAACACAAATATATTTTCCTCATCAACTTCAACAGAGTCGGTAATGGATTCAGGGGTTGTTGTCACAAGTAGTTTCTTCATCGATCTGCTGGAGTAGAGTCAGGTCACATCTCAGTGGGCGTGGCAGCTGAACCAGAGCAGACAGTAACGTTACGCTGGGAAAAACACGCCGTTGTCATGGCCTTGATCGAGTACTCACTTTTGAATCGCATGTAGCAGAGGTTACAGTAGAGTTGTTTATTTCGTATTCGGACCTCTGCCCCCGCCTCTGAGCCTCCAAGTTCAGCCTTACAGTCGAAACACTGGGGAAAATCAAGAAATATGTGCGTTTAAAACTGCCACTCGGTTAAAACTGGGCCATCTTTGAAGAAAGCGGGACGAGGAGAAACCTTGCGTGTGAAGAAAGTGTAAAGTTAAAGCATAAATGCCAAAGACTGTCAGGATGAATCACTGTTCAGGTGTTGGCGACCAAAGTTCCAGGAAGGATCGACTAGAAGAATGTTTCCAAAGGATAAAAGGGGAAGTAAGCAATGAAACAAAGTGAATGCTTCACAGGCTTCAGGTGTAGGTGCTGGAAAAGAAATCCTGCTTATCTAAGCGGAAAAAAGAGAACAGGAAGGTGATTCATCAGTTTAGTACTGAAAGGAAAACGTGTCCAAGGTGATCGGGTTTGAGAGTTTAAGAGAGGCGCCCTGATGGTCACGTTCCAGGGTCAGCGGGAGCACAGCTCTCACCTTAAAACAGCTCAAATGATAACAGAGCCCGAGGGACTCGATGATCATGGCGGCTCCTTTCCCCAGTGGGATGTCACAGAACGTACAGATTTTCTTGCCACTCACTGACCTGGATCACAGAATGCACAGCTGAGGATGAGCATCCGAAACACACGCCGCTCACATGTACGTGCTGTCACTGACTGATTCTGTCACAAGCAGCTTAAGCTGCTAAAACCTTTTGCTTTATGTACTGTAATAACAACTGGGAAAAGTGGATTTTTGTCCCAACAGGTATTGATTTCAAATTAGAGCCAATGATGTCCTCTGCAGCTCTGACATAAATGATATAAAGCTAGAGGACCAGGACACAAGCTTTAGAGAACACATAAAAACAACAAAATTATATAACCGAATTTTTAAAGATCAAAAATATTGGGATATGATATCAGTCTTAATCAGTCTGGTATATAAGTTTAATATAGGTCTCAGTTGTCAAACAGAAAATTATTATTATTTCAGCTTTTTCATATAAGCTATGCATCTCTGTAGTGTCAAAAGCCAATAAAGCCTTGGTTCATCCCTCAGAAGACCCCCAAAAAACAAACATTAGAGGCCACATGTGTGTAATTAAAGGGAGAGCCTGTTTAAAAAAAACATCAACCTGTGAAGAAGTGACTCATAAAATACCCATAATACATCAAAATTAGAAATAGAACACATGTTAACAAGTCAGGATCAACTGTTCTTTCACCCCATTCAAAGTTCCTCCTTTACAACCCCAAAACACCAGGATTAGTCTGAACACCACTGAGAGCTTGTTGGGGATGTTAAGCAAAGCAGCATATTTGGATTCTACCTGCTTCCTGCATTATTCCAGGGTTCGGCAGAGCGAGTGGGTGACAGAGGAGAAGGTAAGGGCGACTGCTTGGATGAAGGGAACGAGGGCATTCCTGCCCCTCCTCGGAGGTGGCCCACAGAGTACGACGAAAGCAAAGTAGAAGGCCGCTGGACCCCAGAACCACCGCTGGAAATTACATCGCTGCCAGAGAAGGCAGACGGCAGCGGGTTGTGGTTGGGGACAAAAGCGTTGCTTCTAGGTGTCCATGATGAACGCCAGGTGCTAGGGGCATCCAAGTTGTCAAGAGACTCACCTCTGTAAAGCCAAGGCCACACCCGGTTAATGGGTTAGTAGAGACATTTAAAACGTCCGGCTCTCAACTGTGCCAAGAACATAAACTTTAGAGAGCCAGACTAATAAATGTCGAGAAACAGGAAGCTAGCAGATATTTAGTCATTTAGCCAGCCACCACATCACACAGTAAAAGGGGGATGTTTACCTCCGCATGGGTAGCAAATTGGTCTCCCTGACGGTGCTGGAGGAGCCCTGACGGATCCAGCTGCTGTCCGTCAGCAGCGGGATCTTTTTTTTCATCTCGTTCAGGATCTGCTGCCGTTCCACGTTGGCTTGTGAGGGGGGCTGCTGACCCCTGCTGTCACCCACAGCTCTGCTGTTTGCTGAAGGCACAGAGTGACAATTAGGCTGGCAGACAAACGATTTCGGAAAGTGGAACAAAGAGCAGGACTGTGGGGGAAATGAAGAAGAGGGTGATTGGGAAAATGCACGTATTCATTGTCCTTGCTCTGATTGAAGGAAACAATCACTGTGTTAAACTGATGAGCCGTGTGCCCATTTACCAGGAAGGTAACTGCTTTCACGGCATTCTTTGATGGAAAATCACTGCCTGCACCTTTTGAGTTGCAATTTTTTTAGAATTGGCTGATTGAGTGATCAGTAGATGAAAATTAAGGACAGATTGAGAGAATTCCTGATTAGGCAGAGAGGCAGCAGTGACGGGGCCGAGCCCACCTCTCTCTAACGTTCTGATTCTGATAGAATCGAGGATGTATCTCCTCTTCAGATCCTGTTCTGATGCAGCCCTCTGACTCTGGGCCTGTGTGTTAGATCCACCCGGCAGTGGTCGTTCCCACCAGAGATGCTGCTGCACATTCACACCTACAGAATACAGCCCGCATATGTGCACAAAACAGTCCTTCACTCCTCTGTTTTAACGATATAAATAAATCGAGTAAGCCGAGAAGAGCTCACCTTTCCAAGGAGTTTTTTCGTCTTGGTCAAGCTGAGGAGTCGATTTGGATTTCATCCTGTCAATAAATAAAAAGAAACCTAATAAACTCTGCTGAAAACAGTTGATCACATAATATCAAACACTGAAGGGTCTGGTTGGAACTGCGCGGTTAATCCCAGCCTGCATTTGTTAAGGGAAATGTGTGGGAATTAAGATGAGGCTGGGATTTTGGGTTTCAAAGCCGTGCGTAATGCTGTATTGGCTGGCTATATGCATCCAGGCTGCAGTGACAAAGTGCTCTTGACTGTTAGAAAGTGGTCCTACTATTTGCAGCAGCTGTGTGTTTGTCAGACATCTTTGCAGTTTCTGTGCATATCAGGCGAGAACAAAGTGTGCTGCCAAGACACCTCCGGGCACAGATAATCACATAAAAAAGGTGAAAATGTGGAGAGGCTAAAGTGAGTGCAACATTTGTTGAGTCTCCTTATCTGACATCAATGAGGACTGTAATACAGAACAATTTGTTCATCAAAATTCTGATGGACTATTCTGATATTCCTTCGAAGACATTTTTGTTGTGATATAGCACAGCGGAAACTTTGGATGATATATTGATTAAATTAAGATGTCATTGCTAACAACAGAAATAATAACTGTATTATACATTTAGTAGAGTAGTACATTAGTACATTTCCAAAATAGGACAGACTGACCTGTCTGTGAAGGAAAGTGAAGATTGGGAGTTGGAAAAGCCGTAAGAGCTGCCATGCCTTGAAGAATGAGTTTTTGGTTAGAGTTGAAACCCAGAATACAGCACATGCAAACATATTAGTTGCCCTTGTGTTAATGCACAATGAAGCTGTTAAACATGTCACAGGTGCACGTTTGATAGTGCACCTGCTGCAGGGTGGAGAAAACATAGAGCCCTAACTGTTCTGTTCTGATATTCAATGAAGGAAACTTGGATTTATAACTGGGATATAAGATTTGACTGATGCTGCGACAGGAGGACAGCAGAGCGATCGTCTCTACTGACCACTGCTGCTGCTGTTGGGCCGCTCGCTCCCGCTCTCTGCGCAGCTGCTCTGCTGCTTCCTGGCGCCTCCTCTCATCCTCCCTCTCCTGCGCTCTCCTCTTCTGCCAAAGGAGCTCTTCTTCCTCCAGCCTCCTCCTCTCCTCTTCCTCCTTCCTTCTCCTCTCCGCCTGCAACTGCTGCCGCTCTCGCTCCTCCTCTTCCTCCTTCCTTCTCCTCTCTGCCTGCAGCCGCTGCCGCTCTCGCTCCTCCTCTTCCTCCTTCCTTCTCCTCTCCGCCTGCAGCCTTTGCTGCTCCCTCTCCTCCTCTTCCCTCCTTCTCCTCTCCGCCTGCAGCCTTTGCTGCTCCCTCTCCTCCTCTTCCCTCCTTCTCCTCTCTGCCTGCCATTGCTGCTCCTGCTCCTCCTTCCTCTTTCTCTCCTCCTCCTCCCAAGGGTGAGAGGTGGCTTGTTTGAGAGGAGAGAGGGGGGCCCGTGGGCTGATGCTGACTGGTGACTGACTGTTCACCGCCAGTGTTCTGGGCTGCTGGACAGAAAGAAGAACAAATAGGTGGAAACACAGTTGGTGATATTAAGTAATAACAGTTATTATTAACCCAAAGAGGAACTGCAGCAAAAGGGGAGAATGTTTTGTCACCAAACTTCCAGCAATTAGGCAAAATTGTATCACCTTCTATAAATAAAACATGTCAACCCATTGTTGTTGTCACTTTTGTGGGATTAAATTTCCACAGAGTTATCCCAATCTGTGAACCAACTGGAATAGTTTGAATTTTGACATGATTAAATGGCAACTTACTGTCACTATTGCTATATAAATTGATTATTAAGCCATAAAAAACCTTCTTTTTACCTGTTGTTGCTCTGTGTTCTTTGCAATCTCCTGTTGAGCCTTCAGCCACTCTGCCTGTAGTTTCTCCTGGTCACGCTTATATTTCTCCTGGTAAAAAATAAAGCGAGGTAAAGGTTCATTTGTCACTGAAATAGAATATGTGCCTGATTGCTGTCTTTCTCCTCTCTTACAAACAAACTGTAAAATAATTTAAAAACATTGAGAAAGACAAAATGACCCCAGGAAATGTTTCCAACTGTACCTCTGTGATTTCTAAGCATCCAAAGAGGTGATAAACTAACCAATCCTGCTCGGGGCTGGAAAACTCCACAGGACATCATAAAATCAGGCCGGGTATTCGACAGGGACTAAAACTGGAGGAGGAACAAGCCTGTGCAGCTGCAACAGCGAGCTGTTTGACACATTTGATCTCCTTCAAGAAATAGGCCTTTTTGGTATGAATTTATCTTTTACTCTCCTTGTCTGCTACATATTTTTTTCTCATTTGTCTCTGACAAAGCTCTTCTCTCACATATTATGAGTTATCGTCCACTCTTCCACTTTGATAACATAATCACACCGAGCCAACTGTTTGTCAGAGCTCTTAAACGCAACAGTCTGAGTATTTCAACTCCTCAGTCACAGAGGAGATATTCACAGTTTTACTAAAACAGTCTGAGACCAGCGTTGATTTAGTTTAACGGTCATTTATTTGATGTGGGCTAATTAAACTATGGGCATCATCATGTCTGATTAATCTAAGGCAATGTGCAATAAATCTTCTATCCAGTGTAACTAAGTTACATTTTTTAGTTTGAACCGGTATAATTTAGCGGTACTCCACTACAAAATATTGCAAAACTAAGCATCTGTGCCTTTATTCACCTGTAGGAGGCGCTCCTGCTCCTTCTGCCATTTCTCTTGTCTTCTTCGCTCCTCTTCTGGGTCCCAGGACCAGCGGCTGGCAGGTGGAACGATGGGAGGCACGAGTATCTGCAGATGGAGGATATGGAAAAACCGCATAATCGCACAAAATTCCAGTTTAATGGAATGTCCCAGAGTGGGATTTGTGACACCATCAAAGTAGTTGGCACATCTGATCTATGGTTACAATGTTAGGCCCTTTAAAAAGGACATTTAGTTTAATGCAAGACGCATTGTGAATGGCTGGAATAAGAGAGATAAGTCCATTTTCTGATTTACAACTTTATATTTACATAAACAAAAAAATAAAGACAACACAGAAAAAAGTGCTAACTTATTACTCACATCTGGCATCACTGCCTCTGGGCCACCTTGGAAAGAAAAAAATGTGGTCCAGTTAATTTTTATGGCATTCAGAGGCAGAGCTTTAGCTTGATGTTGATGTCACAATCGCATCAAATGGCAACACAATGTTGACAGGCTTATTGGATTTTCAAATAGATTACTTGGTATGAAAATGACATTTAAAAGCATCAGTAATTGATCATTTCAAGCACCTCTGAGCTGCAAAGATCAAATTTGAACCCATTAAGACTTTATGGATAGATTTCCTCAATGCAACATTAGCCACTCGCTTACGTTTCTAAATGTCAGCCCTGGACGGGAAAACCAATAAGCCGATCGCGAGAACACACACGAACGCACACACATTTCAGCAGCATGCATGTGGAGAGCAATGCAGTAAGAGTGAAAAGGGTAAAGGGTCAGAATCACATGCACCATAAACAACAGGAAAGCTTTTAATGCCATGCTTGGCAAAAGTGTTGCTGGATTAAAGCCAAACAGAGAAAAAACACACAAACTCAACCATCTACTATCTGAACCTGATTCAGATACAGTAGATTCAGTACACTACCGCACGGCCTCACATGCTGAGTGTCTCTTTTAAGGAGATAAAAATATGACTAAACACAAGCAGGTGGTTGGTTTATGTCAAGGTTTATCAAGAGAAAACCAGCATGTTTGAGTTGCAGTGAGTAACACTAAAGGTGAGGACATCACAGCAGCCTGACCCTGTTTACCACAGAGGAAGACCAGAGCACTGACACTGGACCCTGAGCCACCTGAAGGAGGGAGGGGGCACAGCACAAGGATTAAGCTTGGACACCAAAGGAGAAGCCCCCAAAACGGCACCATGGAAGAATATTATCCATAGCAGCTCATTGGCGATTGATGCACGACGCTGCGATTATGAAGAAACATGCAGCCAAAAGTCTCTTGGAGACCAAAGCGCAGAGAAGCCAGCCACCAGACGACGCTGAGGTCGTCCATGAAGAGACAGCCAGCCTTGAAGCGATCAACGCTGATGTACGTGTTTGATTTTGTTACCTTTTTCAAAAAACTCTGACCGCCGTTTTAAGTTTTTCAGAGATATGGATTCTGACTCTACGTGAAAGACGGAAAACAGATTTCAGCGAGCCACATTAAAATCTAATAAAAATTACAAACACATATTCCAAAAGGAAACAGTTTTTCTTATATTATAGAGCGGAAAA
This sequence comes from Takifugu flavidus, assembly GCF_003711565.1. NCBI lineage: Eukaryota > Metazoa > Chordata > Actinopteri > Tetraodontiformes > Tetraodontidae > Takifugu > Takifugu flavidus. Next base: position 13,278,307 of record NC_079520.1, read on the forward strand.
GGTTCTAAATATGAACAGCATTAGAGCAGTGATTGCAAAGAACCACATAACAACCCTCAATTTTAACCTTGAGGGTTGTTATGTGGTTCTTTTGTGGTTCTATTTTGGTGGTATTTTTTTAAACAGTCCAGACACAGTTCTGGAGACCATTTTCACAGCCTTTCTGATTGTGCGCTCTGCTCTTTACCTTTGTTCCTCATGTTGAGCGGCTCCTCACAGAATCCTCCATTAACACCACTTGATGCCACATCCTGCGGGGGGACAAAGGCCGGAGTGTGTTCATTTGAGAAGCACAACCCGCTCAAACACCTGCATTCCCTTGAAGTGATTGCGTCTCACTTACGATGACCGTGCGGGTGGGGGGCTCTCTGGGCGCCTGTGTATCCGTGGACACTCGCGAGGTGAAATCCAGGCTGGCGTTGACAGAGCTCTTTTCTGAGGAACCTAGAAGTATCGGATGATCCGTACTGGTCAGATTGATGGTCTTATGGCTTTTAAATGGCAGGGAAGGCTGAGCTCTGTCCCAGTCTGCATGCAGACAATGCAAGGGCAGAAAATAATGACGTGTTTGCAAATGAAACCATGTTTTCTGTACCCGTATGTACATGTGAAACTGCCTTTGATGATGAATAACAACCAAAGAACAGCTCTTTTCTATGAAGGACACTACAAAGCAGGGGATAAGGTTGCTGTTCTAGTGTTATTGCAGAGCACAGAGGGAGACAGAGAACCCACCTTCCCCAACCACGCAGCCTCCTAAACCCACACAGTGTTTCTAACAGGCTCACGATCACTGGCACGATTGACTGTTTCAACAAATTCTGTGCGTTAGTTCTAGTGAGCTACTCTGGGCGGGTTATTATTTCTGTAAGGTGACACTGACACAGTTTGAATCAGTAAGCCTGTTATACTACCACCGTGAAAACAGCACACTCAGAGGACCATGAACCCCAGCAGGATTGGGTTAGTTCTCCACAAGGAAAACACAGCACAGACACTGGAATGCTGATGAGAGAGGAAGACAGGGGGAGAATTACCAGAAAAAGAATGGTGGAAAAAGAGAATGCAGAAAATGGGAGTAAGAAAAACGTACGGGGGGGAAACAATAACAACAATCCATCATGGATAAGTCAACAATCAGAAAAACAAGGTCCTTTAAGTGCTGTCATGAGCTCATCCACGGATGGTTTCACAATCATTTACGAACCAATTTAAAGTGTCAGAACTGTTTAGCAAGACAAGCAGAATAAGTAATGCTGTCAGTCAAGTAATTCAACCTGTGTGAGACCGATCTCACGCATGTGCACACACGCGCACACACACACCCATATATTGTTCGAACGACTTACTGTCTTTTCCATGTCTGCGTATGTCCATGACCAGGCTGCCCTCCTGCAGGGCCTCCTCCATGCGAGATTTCCAGCCTGTGTAGCTCATTTCTGCCACCTGGTGCCTGTTCACCGTCAGCACTTCATCCCCGGCCTGAAGCTGGCACATTTCTGCCTGGCTGCCTGTCCCCGCAGGAGACGCCCCAGCAGAGACGCAGGTCAGAGGCAAAACAAGCACTCATTTCTCCTATTAAAGAGGTGACTATGATCTACACCAAGCCAGTGCATGCTTTTAATTTATAGACCTGATATTTATCCAGCATCTGGGTGTAATTACAATTATTTTAGATATATGATGTATGTTGCTATATAAACCACACACAGGCACATGAGTAGGTTAAAATGGGAAAAATGGGCAGATCTGACCCATATAAATGCTGCCCTACATAGTTCTGGCATCAAGACTGCAATGGACTCGAAACCCTGCTGACAGCAGTGCCTGGATGACTGAGCGCTTGTTTCCAGCGCTGAGACTGTACTGTATCTGTGAAATCACCCATCTGATTTGGTGAGAATGAGATCTGACCTGTTTTTCCCACTAGAATTACAGACTGGGAATGTGAATATGAATTGGTATTTTGGCTGAGAAGCACATGTTAAAGTGAGGGGCCGAACAAAGCTAGACACATTCAAAGACGCTCCCTAATTGGAAGGTGTTTCCCTTGGCTATGTCTGAGTATACCTGGTTGGACGGACATGACACGAGCACCAGTTGAATCCCAGACTGCCTGGAAACCAAAGTCTCTGCTGCTGTTGGGCTTCTGGTTCAGGCTGATCCTCATTTCACAGTGGCTTTCCTGAACGTCACAAATCACAGAGAGGAAGTGAAGATGAACAGTTTTTGATGACAAGATCTGGTACCTACTCCTGCTTTCATCTGGAGACTAGAGCCTGTATTATTTAGTTTGAATATTTTTGCTATTCTTGCTATTTTTGTAGTTTGACAGTAAAAAAATGTTCAGATGAGAAAACCTGTGAAAGATATATGTTAAACACATTTGATTTCTTGCTAAAAATGCATTCTGTGATGATTTGATCAAATTAATAAGTGTCTAAAATATTCGTCCATACTTTGACACTTTCACTGACTGGAGCAGAGCTGACAAGAGCTTCATCTTTGACAGGTGGAAGGACAGTGGACACGCTGGTGCTGGTCACGGTGGTCCTGTCTTTTTCAACCTCCTCCTCCTCCTCCTCCTCATTACTGCTGTGGGCTGAGCTGGAGTCAGCCTCGTCCTCAGAGGTCATGAACTGCTGATAGCGACTCGGTGCTGCCGACTTCTTTGAACCATCACCATTGACGCGGCTCTGAGGGTCATCCACCTGTCCAGTTGAGAGAGGGTCAACAAATACGCCTTACAATAGGGATGGTATCAGAAAGAGCTCTAACAAAATGTTTCCTGCTTATATATGGGCAGAAAATAGATTATTAGCTGATAAATTCATGACCATCTGTATTAATGGTTATAAAATGTGCTGACAGTCCTCATGCTTTTCTTAAATTTACCGTCACAGTAATGCATGACCGGCTGTAAATTGTGGCCCTGGTACTTCAGTTAGCATGATAAAAACACAAGCTTCATCCATTATTCACATGAACAGACTCTTGGGTTACACTAATCTCACAGTGTACATTAAAACACAACATTACACTTGATGAATTGCTTTCTTGAGACCTCTACAGATACCTCTGAACCTCCCGATGTTCCAATAATGTAGTTGCAGAATGATCTAGTACTCACTGTAAAGGCTCGGGGAAGTGAGGTGATGCGGGACGTCTGGGCCCCAAAAGGCCTTGGCGCTACAACTGAGGTTAGACGTGCACTGTCCGATCTCTGGTAGCTCCTGGGGAGGGAGGCAGAAACCCGAGACAACGCGGGAGGGTTGGATTCCATTGAGCTGGGCTGTGGTTGGTATTTAGTCTGAGCACCAGAGGAAGGGATCTCCACCTCAGCCTTTGTGCGCAACAATGGTCGGGTTGGTTCGCGCACCTTTTGCACTGAGCTAAAGGAGGATGCAGCAGTTGTGGTTTTCTCTGTTTTGGCTGTGTCACTGTATGATGGGCCCAAACTGCTCCGCAATGGTGCTACTGCAGTGGACTGGGAACTGTGGAAAGAGCTGTGCCTGGTGGAAGTAGTGGTGCTCTGGACTTGGTCTCTGCCGGCAGGACCGTCCACAATGTCCACTTCCCGTGAGGTGGGAGGGGACGCAGCCCTGCCTGTGGCTGTGGAGGCAGTGGGGGGTTCGTCCTGTTTCAGGGACCGATCGTGGGTGTCATAGGAATAGTAAGGACTGTCGATAGTTTGACTCCTGGCAGGAAATTTTCGAGGCTGAGGGGAGACAACAGACTTGTCAAAAACGTCCTCCTCCAGGTAAGACAGAGAAGTGAGACGGCCTTTAGTTTCTCTGTGGATCAGAGGAGGGTTAAAGCTGAATTAGAGAGAGTCGAACCATTCATTCCAGGAAGATGTTAGGAGGAGAAAGAGAGAGAGAAGGAGCTATGATTGGATTACAGTGAGTAAACACCTTTATCAAAAGTCTCCTGCACTGAATATGTTGCTAAATTCTTGTGCACATCTATTTTATTACAAGATAAGAGCATATAAAAGGGGTAAACACAGAGGACAACACCATAAAAAAAGAGCCATCGAAAATAACAAATGATTTACCTCTCGTCTTGCATCTCCCTGAAGGTCTTTGACCTTCTGCTGTAATTGTCGCTGGATGTGATTTGCTCTATCTTCTCCCGTTCTTCTTTCTTCTTCACTATATCTGAATTAACACTCCTGCGCCGGTTCTTCCACTTGCTCAGGTCCTGCAGCAAAAGTGAGCCCAGACCAGTTTAGGCACCAACTTCATAACAGATTTATTCAGATCCTACTGGTTTTGTGTGTGGACAACCTGTCCAGTGAAGGAGAGAAAGGCTACATTTGAAGGTGTTCTATTTGTGTGCTTTAGGCTCCTCCCGGCTCACCTCCCCCGTGTATTGGGGACTATGTGACCTAAATCCTGCTTTATAGCTATTATTTTGCCATGGCACGAGCAAGACTAATGTAGAAGCTAATGTACATGTGGTTAGCATTTTGTCCACATTAATGTTTCCAAAAACACGGAGGGCAAGTATGAATTAATCTCAGGTGCTTTACAGTGAGGCAAAAAATACCTGAAAATATTTGCCAAAAATATCTCCAGTGAGAGGTCTTACGCCTTTTCATTTTGCTTTATACTTTCTGTTTGAGGCCTGTTAGCTGTTATACATCATAGGCAATCATACACATATAATTCCTGAAACAAACCCAGTGTTGTGGGATTGAAAACGGTGTGACTTCCACCACTGCAAAAGTTACTGTCGCAGCTCCTTCCACACACTGTTATCACACACCACACCAACAAACCACTTTCTCTCCCGATCAGTGCAGGGGCTCGTCTCTCAATTAGGAAGAAAAAGCTGCGCACTCAGCTGCGTCAGAGTGAGCAACTCTTTTTCATTATTTCCCTATTATAATCATATACCGGTACTCACGTCTTGCCATTGACTCTCACTCTCCTTTATCTGGTCCCGAAACTTCTGCAGCAGTTCATAACGTCGAGCGCCGGCATCTACCGGTAGCTGAATATCATTCGTTGATTTACTCCTGTGTTAAAAAAACAAAAAGAAATTAAAAAAATACACATAAAGTTTCCCCAAATACCTCATGGAAGAGATATTTTAGTTTGTTAGCATTGTCAAATAAAATAATAGTAACAAAAAAAAAATCCACTCTGTGTTACATGCACAGAAGCCAAAACAAATTCCTGCCTTACATCATCCAAGCATGCAACGATGATGCTGGGGAAAAAAGAGACCTTTAACCTGTAAGAAAGCGTTAGTTTGCAGACACAGCACACGGTTCAGCAACATTAACCTATGGAGTGATGACAGCAGAGTGAGTTAGCAAAAGGCATCGCAGCTCTTCTCATCATGCAGAAGCAAATGCCCTCAGAAAAAAACCCAAACTCTTTATTCTCACTTGCCTGCAAAGAGTTACACCTGTTTCATAAACTGCTCTCAGTGCAGCGACATGAGCACTCTGTCATAGTTCTCACTGGGGCTCTACAGGTTTGGTAGATGACCCAGCATTTTGCTATTAAAGGTATTTTGTTTTGCTGCTCTGTCAACAGAGGAGTGTGACAATGGAACCTGCCCTCCTCCAACCTCTGCAACCCTAAAGCTGGCCAAATGCCATACAATACCTAGTGTAGTTTGTCAGTAATAGCAGCTTAAGGGTGAGCGCAGCAACACAAAAGCACAGGAGCAGCGAGGGCCGACAGTAACGGACCAGAACAAATGCTAACGTGCAACATTCCTGGGAGCCTGTATCAACTCACCCATCGATACTCTCTTGCATTTGCCACGGTCTGGGAAGCCACAGAGAAGCACAGACAACTAAGTTAGATTCCTCCAAGAACCTGGTCAGCCCAGACTGCTCATAACTGAGATCAGCTTGTACTCAGGTGGGCTTTAGTTGTAGGTTCAGCGAATGTATGGTTGCTTTTCATTTTCCACACAGTTAAAAAAAACCCTATGGTTTAGCCAGTAGACACAGTATCACCTTTATTTTCCCCAACATGTGGCCAGGAAGGTGTGCAGGCATGAATCTTTGACTAAACAATGATGCCCTTTCTTGACGTGCCAACATGATGTCACTGGAAACGCCGTTTTACATATGGACGTGAAGTAAATCCATATGGCCTTGACTCATGTTAAAAGGCTGCTTTGTGTGTGTCTGGGTATGTTTGTTCATGTGCAAACACTACAGTATAAGCAGTATTTAGGTTGCTAGGGAGTCATGCCTTCTGTCAAAACTGTGGGGAATTTCTATAGGCTTTCATGTCGGAGACAAGAAGAAAATGAATTGCTTGTCAGTGCGTTCAGGCGAGTAAATCTGGATATTACTCAAGCATGAACCGCTCCACAAGCACGCCCTGCTGCACTTTGCATTTTCCATGTCACATCGAAGTTTCCTCTGCTGAGGAGAACAGCGTTGTACACGGGTCAGCTTCATGATACTGCAGGTGTGACTGTAGGTGAGGGCAACAAACGGCTACTTCAACGCACACCATCATAAGGTCATTTTCTTCTCATCTTTATTAAGTTTCATTCACATTCATATGTTCCACCACTCTGTTCTGGAAACACTGTCAGCAATGTAGTTTTAAAAATCACACTCCACAAAATGTACACTTTGGCCATCCACCCATCATTTCTATAATGTGTTTGGAATCAGTCGCAATGCCATCATGCACAAAACAATTAGCAAGATCATATGTTCAAGGCCCAATCATTTCTTCCTCAGAAATATGCATTATCCTTTAAAATCTCACATATCAAACACTTAACAAAGAAAAAAATGCTCAACTTCATTGACGCAGCAGCTGCTGGAGACCCCTACCCTTTCATTTATTTATTGAATATATTCAAATTTATTGGCTGGATTAACAGACCACCTCTCGATCAGACATAAAACAAATCTGCCACATTTTCAGTCAAACCCAAAGCGGCACTAAAAGGGATGGCCAAAAAATATATATGTAACGGGCAACGGAGCAAACTAGATTTGCATCTTCAGAGCAGCCAGTCTCTCCACCATAAGCCTCTTCTTATATCTCAGTTGACTGGCTTCCCTGATCGCCTGCCATCTCTGCAGATCGGCTTCACAGCAGGAAAGCGTTACTGAGGGTGTTAAAGGATTGGCTGGCGGGCCTGTCAGCGAGCTCTTGCAATCCTCAGGGCAATTTCCAAGTTTCCTGATGAGCATGTCGTCTGTCGGCAGGTATGTGTCTTTCTCAACTTGATCCTGGTTACTTGCTGCTTCCTCCTGGGTCAGAGGGCACGGGGGACACAATAGCCTGGCCTTGAGGTCAGGAGGTAGGGCCCATGGTTCTGGGATGGGCATAGGGGCATAGTTGTCAGGGGCTCCTGAGAGTGGTCGCTGCTGCTGAGCCTGCTGTGTTTTTTCCTTTCGATAAACCACATCATCCATTTCGATATCAGGGAAATCTCCAACTTGAGGGATCCCGTGCTTGTGTTTCTGAGTGATGATGTTAAGCTGCGGGTCTGATGTGCAGAGACGACGTCTGGAGGGAAGTTGTGTTTTTGCCATGGCCAAGTTCATATTGGACTGGAAGGTCAGGGTTCGCCTGGTGAACATGTCATCATTCTCTAAGTCAGGCACAACGCTCTCATAATCAAAAGTGTCAGGGGGCTCCGGCAGGTCTTTACGCCCAAAGATAGGCCACCTTTGACATTTCACCAGTTTGGGACCAGAGGTGGGATCCATAGGGGCAAACACAAGAGGGGGGGTCTGTAAGAGAGGGGGCTGTATCTCGGGGAGTTGTGGGGGACAGTGTGCTTGGATATGAGGACTGCAGGGTAGGCAAAAGGAGAGAAAATGACAGAGAAGTGATGAGTTCATGCACAGGAACTGGATCAATAAGCAAGAAAGTGAAGGGATTTTAAAGCATTCACACATACGGCATTTGATTAAAACTAGTCAAATGGGGATTTTAATTCTCATGAAAAAAAAAATCATCCTGAAGGTGCGAACAGTGTAAATAAATGCTGCATAGTGCTGTGATGCAAAAGATCGGTGCAGATCAAAAGCTTAGGAAGTATGTTAGGAACATTAGAAATTCAGCCCCGACATGAGTATCCAGTAAACTCCAGATGCCCTAAAGCATTCCGTCACTCTCACAGTCGTGCAGCTGTATGGACCTTTTCCCCACAACGAGGGTGGTGTGAGCCGCGGCGTCGTGTGTGCGAGAGGGAGAGGTGCCAGCAGGAGAGGGGACAGAGGAGAGCCAAGAACTGATGTCAGAGTCTGAATCATCTGAAGAGCCAAACATCTTATCTCTACAGCCGAGGACACCAAAGTGGAGGGAAAAAAGGGAAAGAAAGCAAAAGGCAGTGGTAGAGAAAGCGTAAGTAGGAGGAATCCATAGAGAAAAAGTAATTATTGACAGAAGCAATCAAGGTTACATTGGCATGCAGTGATCATTTAGGAGTTTTTTAACCTATAATTTGATTTGAGGCATTTTGTGGGCTGCACATCAATCAACAGACCTGAAACCTTGTATCTTCTTGTACCAGGGTCTCCTCTGAGAACCTGTTTTGATCTTCTGTATGTGAAAATCTTCTTCAGGAGTCCATAACTTTGGTAAGAACTGGTTGTGACATTCATTGCCAAAAGGCTGAGATTTGATGCCCATCTTGCGTGCATACAGATCGTCCTGGATGGGGTCAGCGTAGCCCACCTCATCGTCTTCATCCTCAGAATCATTGTACACCTCCTTGAAAAGGCTGTCGGTACACACATTTTTGAGGTGGTCCACCTTCACGGAGCCACACTTGGGGGGCTGTGTTTCCCCACTGCTGCTCAAGAGAGACAGCAAGTCAAACATGTCAAAAAATAAAAATAAATTCCGCAGTAGTACAGCATGGCAACCACGCAAAAGGGGAGCATATGAATCAAGCACAACAGCCACAACAACCACAATGCAAGAATTAGCAAACCAACGTAAGCCCAACACCAAATGGGAATGAGTTGCGAGTTGATTCGCTTAATGACCCTGTCAAATAAAACCACTCCTCCAAGCTCATAAAACTCGCGAGCGGCTAACGAAGACATGCTGCAGCTGAACAAGAAACCAACAAACTGAAAGACCTGTTAGTCAGCATTCTAAAACCGAAAGCTCTGGGAAACTGAGGGTGAGAAGAACAGTCTGCTTTGCTCTCATCAGGCAGGCACATCACACACTTGCTTCATGTTCTCTGACCTGTGGGAGGTCACATTCTGAAGAGGAGCACTGGGAGTCATAGTGACCTTAGCCCAGGGGCCACCTTTAACTCCCGGTGCACTTCCCATGCCCCCCGGACTGGCAGGTACTGCAAAGTTGGTGGGGGTAGTTGGGGAGGGGCTGCGGAAGCGCCTGCTGGCCAGGTCATCCAGGACAAGGTCAGGGTCTGGCCGATCTGCGTCCGAGTCGCTGCCACTCTCATCCTCCATAGTCCAGTGTTGATGAACTGGGGGTGTGACACTCTGGGAGGGTTGAGTGCTACTGCAGGACTTGGAGGAGAGCCCTGCTTCACTGCTGTGGTTGTTCCACAACAAAGCAAAGTAAAAGACAGCCCCGATACACACCCACAACAATGTCACACACAACAACCACATTAAGATAAGTCAATGAGCTTTGAGCAATCTAAAACCTTTGGGACCTATAACTCTGCTGACCATTTTGTTTCGTGTTTCATGTAAAGACACAACAAACGACATCTTCGACTATTTCCCATTGTGCGTGTTCTAACAGTACCTGGTGAGGATGCGGTCATCTTCAGTGGACGCGCTGGCCCAGCTGTGGCGAATGTCTTCGTTGCGTTCAGCCCGTTTCTTCCTCAGTGGTGCAGGGACGTAGCCTGAGGATTTATCTTTAGATGGGAGGAACTGGTTAAAGGGTGCGGTGGCCTTGGGGGTGATGGACACCGACCGGCGGTAACTGATATTCTGCGTGTTGTCAGTCATCTTAAAGACAGAGTCTGCCTCGGTGTCACTGCAGCAACCTGGAGGGAGAGTGGAACACACTCGAAGTGAGGACAGAAGCCATAATTACATTCACAATCATTCCCTCTACTACACCACACACTTATGAAAAAATACACACAAGAACATAATTAGTAATTGAGAAAAGTTATGTGCAATCATTCTCCAAACTTAAGAATCAAAAAAATGCAATTCAAAAACCTCAAACTTCCACAGTGATTGAAAAGATGTAAATGATCTGAGCTGATAATGACCCAAACTACAGAAACCACAGCAATTGGATCTTTTAAGAAAAACCATAGGCACTAAAAACATTTCTGATCCTCCTACAAAATTTCTAAAAACACTGAAGTTGAGGGGGACTGAGGAGCGGCTCACTGTCTTCTTCTATAAATCCAGGACATCCCGCTCTGCAAAAATACGACTACAGTAAACGACCCGACCAACTTCAGGCTGATAGAATATCACCTGTTTTTAAGGTGACATTCATGACATTCATCATGTACCATTTACTGTCAAAGTCGTACCACTAGATGGCAACAGGTATTTGCTAGTTCTCTCAGAAGAGCTTTCTGTTGATTCTAGACAGATTAAGGTACACAAGAAGGAAATACCAGGATTAAAATACCACACTCTCCTACATTGTAAGTGGCATAATCATGCTGTTTTTGACTGAGTGGATGTTAATGACATGGCCTACCCTCGCTGCTGCCTTTAATTGTGGTGTCAGATGAGATGCTGTGGGCTTGAGAGCTCAAAGAGTTTAAACTGTCCAGGGAATTGTCTCTCTTGTGCACACTTCCTCCTCCTCCTGCTTGCGCTCCTCTGAAATGGGGCGGCTCCTCTCGCTCGGAGTACCAGCTATCTCCAAATCCGCTGTCTCTGATGCTGCTGTCTCTCAGACTGGGTGATTCATGCAGAGCCTTTTGTGCAGAGACAAACACACACACTGACTTTAGGGTGTCACATACAACATTCACATTTCCACATTCAAGCCCATGCTTACACCTGTGAGTGTGGGCGTGCTCATGGGCGAGTGTGTTTGTGTGTGTTTACAGGAGGGGTTGAAATCTCTTGTCACATACTGTAAACACACACTACACTGTCTATAAGAACCAATGCACATTGCAATTGATCTGGAAGGATGCCAGGGTCTTCTATTCTCTGCAGTCGTCAAAACAAACACCGACTTGTCCCGTGTACCCTGATGACTATGTTTACGGCACAGAAACAATGGGATTGCACGTGAACCCATAAGCCATTTTAACCAGCATGGCTGGAGACAAGCAAATACTTGCCACCCCTTTTTCAGAATCCACAATCCACTAACTACCGCCAGACGAGAAAAGTCCCCAAATGAAACCCACCACAACCATGGGCAGCCGCACATGGATTATCATAACTAAACACACAACGCAGCGCTGCAACCAACTACTATTACTGAAAATCCTGGTAGCCTCTTGAATTACAGAGGTCCTGAACACACCACCACGGTGCATAAATCTGTGCGAGAGGAAAGTGCCAAGGTCAACACGGAGCCCTGGAGATATGCAGAAAACATCCTCCATCAAGGAAGGAAGGAGAAATTCCCCATGTAAACTGTGTGCTGTGCTGTGAGCACATTCAAAACTGCCCAGTCGTAGGATTAGATCATTTATATCTTAACATAGTTTCACCGCTCAGCGATTTGAATCCCCAAAGACTTTAAAAGTCTTGTGCGAATAGTCTAAATTCCATAGAGGATACGAACATACACATGCAGTGGCTGTAAAAGAAGATTTCATTTATGGTATTTCAGGTTTGCATGTGTAAATAACTCACTTGTTTCAGTGCAGCACAGATAAGAGAGCTCACAGTACCCAAAGAGATAATTACCCACTTAAAGTGTATTACCTTGTACAGCGCTGTGCCCAATAATCCCTCAAAGGCCTTAAAATTTAGGTAAGGTCCATCATATGATTGGTCACACTGAGCTCGTCTCCCCAGCCAGTAAATAGTGATCAGCACCTGGAGAGAAGAAAATAAAAGAAGCTGATTACACAAAACATCAGCAGCTATCAGAATAAATCATTATTACCAGATAGAATGGATTACAACATTAACCAAAACGGCTTTTGTTCTATTTGACGCCAGAGCAGGTGATTGCTTTAACAGCTGAATCCTGCTCTGACACCAGGTGATATCAACAGATGGCACGCTCCTTTGTCCTGGTGCATCTAGAATACTCTGTGTGTGCATTAACAGATGCACGTGCTGCACCACAGCAAACAATTAATTACAGTCTCCATGAAGCACTGGCTGATTTTATATGAGAATAAACAGGCAGCGCCAGCAAAGACACAGAGACAAAGCTGCCGTGAAAGGGACTAACCCACATTTCCTGATATTCTAATCTAAGATGTTTAAACTTAACGTACTCGTGGGTTTTCATTGTTTCCAACCAACAACATCAACACTTTGATCAATTTAGATGACTTTCATCTCAGTTATCAAGACCTGCCCACCTACAGTACACATTAGTATCTAACTTAATTGACTTCATTAAGAGTGTTTTTTAGTCACATCACATAAGCACGACAGGCAGATCATTCACGTTATCAGACCAAAGACAGAAAACTCACATTTTTTAGCCTCCTATTGGTCTCTTGGTCCCTGTGAAAGAAAGAGCAGAAAACAGAAGTGTGAGGAGAGAAACTGATGATAAAAGAACAGAAGGTCTGCTTGTCAGGTTCCTGTGTTGGCAGTGAAAGAGCTGGAAAGTGAGAGTACAATCCAGACTGCTGCCAGCCTTTTACTCAGCCGCACGCAACACAAAGGCTGAGCAAAAAAACAAACACATTTCAGGGAGAAAAAAAATCATTGCAAGCAACAAAAGATGCTTGTAGTTACAAAATTAGGTAGCTGGAAAAACAATTTAAGGAGGCAATAGAAAGGAGATGGAACTAATAACTGTTAAATTAACAACAGAACAGCAAACAAGGACCTACTGTTGTTGCAAAGCCCCTTTTTCAGCTCCCAAACAACAATTCACTATTTTTCAAAAATGGTGCCTCATGCTTGTTATGGTGAAACAAAGCTGTCAGTATCAACCTAAAAGATAAGTTATATGTTTACTGTAAGCCTGCCATCCTGAGAAACTGTAGCACCTGTTTAGAATGCCCAGTGATAAACAGGTATGGCGCCGTTACCATAACGACGACAGAAGAAGATGTAGGGTCTCTTTCACATCCTCTGCATGCTACACATTCCTGCTCTCATGTGGTAACACAGGAGTCACCCATGTCGCTCTGCCCTGGATTCGTCACAGCCCTTTCCACACACGCGATGTGAGCGGGGCACCTGCTGAGAATGTCGCTTTTGACCTTATCTGACTCCAATTTTGCACGTTTGGATTTGTTTGTTTAGACTTCAAGTTGCAGGAAGCAGTGGATTATTTATATATACAGCAAGAACACATTTAAAACCTATATGACACTGCTGTATGTACCATCAGTGTTAGTAGTAGCCATCATGTACATCATGACATTTTAATTATTTGTAGGCTATTTTAAACACTCAATCTACTTGTGGCACATTATACATTTTTTCAAAGGTGCACGATGCTGTTATAAGATGTATTTTTAAGTATAGAGAGTATATCCTCTGCAGAAGTCTTTGTGTCCTACAGAGTTGCAGTGGTGGTCCTATAACTTAAAGGACCAAGTATTTCCACCACTGACAGCGTTTTACTGGGTGGAAAGATGCAGATTTTCCCCACCACTCTGCGTCATCTCACACCAGAGCTTCCTGAATGCTCACTTGCCAACAGTGAAAATTGACATTTACCAATGCGGCATATTGTTAAATTTACGGGGCCAATAAAAACAAAAAGCAAGTGAAAAAATGCTCTCTCTTGTGTGGGTTGGAACCTATTCACAGAGACTATAGAGATTATAGCATCTGTAGCCAGATCACGAAGGAAAAGCAGCCGTGTGCCAAACTACAACCACGCCGCTTCTCGTAATGCACATTTATAGCTTGTGGTTTGCGCTGAAAAGAGGAAGAAACAAATAAAATGACTATTTTCAGGTCCCCTGGGCCTCAGGACTTTGCTGTTGTGTATCAAAATCAGCTGATTTTCGACATGACTGCCCAAAACCATGGACAGTCACACAGGGGTCTCAAACAAACACAATAAGCTTCATTTTGGATCTGTTGCTCATATCAGTGACAGGACACGGTTTAGCTGCTAACGTCCACATAAGATTACAGCTTTTTCCTTTGGACTCTTCATGTAAGACTGCATTACTGATGTGGTCCAAGGGTGAGCCTCAACCAAACGTTGACCAGTTTCTTCTTGATAAAACTAACATCATGTTGTTATGAAATGTTCATAATCGTCTTATAAACAAAATCTAATATCTCAAGAAACAACAAATATACATACATGGAGGTTCAATTACAGTTTGTGGTATTTATCATATTTATGACACGGCAAAATGCAAAATGGCATTTGTGCAACTTGTCATCCTGGAAAGTAAACAAACAACAAAAGAACAGAGCGAAAAGCTATTCAAATCTTGGATAAACAACAAACAAGATCTAAAGTAAATGATCTAATCCCTCAGTCATCTCACCGTGTTGCAACCAACACACCAAATAATGTCAGGATCTCCGGCAGGATGAAAATACACAGGTGGGGAGCACAGGATGTGTCGCCATCCACGTGTAGCCAAAACAAAGCCAGTAACAAAGGCTGCAAATGAATGGGTGGACGTGTGTAATCAGGAGCATACCTCAGCTGTGTTCAGCTCCCCAGCCTGATACACAACGACCTCCAAGGGTGTTTTCTCATTCCAATAAAACACCTCCGAGACACACCCAGATTACAACAGGCAGTCACGAAGAAGACGCCCGCACGTGTGCCAGCGTGGTGTGGCGTTCAGCAGAGACACTGGAGCCTCTGTGAGGGATGGGGCAGGGGGAGGTTGGCATCTCCTTCCCCAAGTCAGTGACATAACACAACTGTAACCTTTGTGTAGGCTTTTTACAGCAAGGGCCATTCCTGTTAATCAGAACTTTTATTGGCCTGCCACTATTATGACTCGCTTGGGTTCACGATCTTCCCACAGTTCACGGACCTCAACGGCACAGTGATGCTGGTGGCATTTCCTGAATGATAAAACACAAGTGGTGCGAAATGCCAGCTCAGTGAACCACACCCCAAATACTAACACACGGGATAGTTTTATCTCCTACTCTGCATCATGAAACTTGCTAAGCTACTTAAGCATGTGTGAATTCTGTGAAGACCTGGGAATCAACAAATGATCTGGGAAACAACACACTCCTCCAGGTATCTGAATCTTTTAGCTTGATCTCCTGCCAAGGAAGCCATTGCAAAACCCAAACATATTGTTACAACACACCATCTGCGCTTTATCTGTTGTTGACAAAGAGTCACCAACATTCCTGTAAAGGACAATAAATTTTGATGTTCTCCTCAAACTTTTGCACCTGCTGTTTTTAGCTTTGTCAATCATTTGCTCCACCTCACAGCAGAGATACTTTGAACCTATCTCTGTGGGGGCATCATTTTGTTGAACCGTATATAACCTAAAGTCTTGCTTTAGTGAATGCAAAGCTAATATTACCATTTTAAAATACTGCATTTGTGCCAGGAAAGGCCACTATGAAGTCATGTTTTTACTTCAGCTTAACTCATTCAACCATAAAGCAAAAATAATAATTGGCATTTAGATATTGTGAAGTCTGCTGTTGAGCCTCTCCAACTCAAGACATCAAAATTATAGATGTCTTCACATAAACAGATATTGGCTCTATAGCCACTCTACCCTAACTCTTCCACGTAGGCTGTGATCTACCAGAATGACCAGATTACAACACAAACTAAGGAAATGGGGAATGGCTCCAGGAAATAATTTTTCTAAAACTTCAAATGTTTCAACCTGGAGCACAGCAGGTGATTGTCATTATTTCTAGCATAAAGCTAACATTAAAGACAACACTGTCACAGTATCATGGCAACGATTAGCTTATTTAATATCTTTATACACTTTTCAAATTGTAAAATTGATCTGCTCCACAATCTAAAATGGAATTGGCGATGGATTTAAATGCTTCTTGTACAGTAGGATGATGGATGACGTAATAAAGAAAAACCCTACACGCCCTTGGTCGCACTGATTTATGACAAATGACACTGGCTCAAACATTCACAGTAGTCGTTGGTAAAACACTAAGTACCCTGAGTTTGTAATGTAAACTCGGCTTCCAGTCCTGACATATGCTCGCTGTTGGTCTCCAGGACGCCATGATTCATTGACAGCGCCGGTATACACCCACTCACTGTGCAGCTTTATTTTACAGAGCCAGTTAGACACACTGTTAAACCAGATCCATCATCAGAGCATTTGGGCTGTCTATTACTCCACAGGAGGGGTACATGGTCACAGTTGATGGTTCTAATCAACAACTCATGGATATTGCCAAATCTCAATAGCATAAACTCCTCTAAGCAACACCCACTTAATTACAGCTTGGTATTTGTGCCTTTCAATGCGTGATTAGCTGATAATGGACTTTATTGTGAAGCAGAGTTCACAAAGTAAAGTGACTGTTCCTGCTATGCTCTTGTAGATGTGCAAAGCTAATTACTAGCAAAGCTCAAAGGTCAAAATGAACATCCACTAACAGTTTATGGCTGCAGTGAAAACTCTGGCATGAATTAAACTGTGATCCTTGCACGCAGGCTTCAGGGTGGAATATAGATACTGGAGTTATTTATGACTAGTACCAACAACCAAGGTACCACAACGAGAACATTCTCTGCCATCCATCTGACTTGTGTTGAGTCGTACAACAACATACAACACCTTGAATCATTTGAACTAATTTATATTGTTTCATAGCTTCTTAACAAATGATTTGAGATAAAATTAGTCAGCTTTTGCCCAAATGAATAAATAAATCTTTCAACCGGAGAGCAGTTGACCCTCATCAGTTGGGTATAAAATCAGACCTGAATACATCCAAAATATTACAAACTCCGAAACGTAGGCCATTAAGTTTTGGGAGAGTCGTGTGGAAATGCAGGAGGTGAAACACAGCAGGCTAATAAATGTGTTGCTCCTGAGCAGGGCAGGAAAAGGAAAGCACCTGTCAAGCTGTCTTTAATGGAGTGGACTTTAGACACATAGCAGGAGGCAGGACAGCTGATAGAGGCTACTTTCTTTTTTGTCATGAGCTCTCATTTGCCTCTGAGCTCTGATAAGCAGCCGTGAAATAAAACCTCCTTGGTAACTTACGAAAAAACGTGGACCTGTTTCTGCCCCCTCTTTGTGCAGAAGTTTAAAAATACTGACAGGACCATGCAACAGTGTCCATATGCTCTTCTGTAGGCCTCATCGCCACTAAGAATATGACATTTTACTGTATTTGAGAGGGAGTTTCCATTTACACTTCAACAAAACTGACTGATATATTTAGTGGGACCTGCATAACTGAGAACCTTTACGTGTCAGCTGGGTTTTCATCAAAAGAAACCTACGATTTCAAATGCAAACGACACTCAAACTTTCACATTTGCACACACGTGCACAGGTGTACCTTCAGGACAACATGGACACGAGCTATTAAAAGCTCTTCTTCTGAGTCCTGATACCATTCCAATCTATCCATCTTGTGAATGTGACCCCTGTTTCCTAAAATAGGACAACTGGGCTTGTGTGACCAGAGAAACAGCGCACGAGGATTCAACTGAAAGTCAAATTTAACAAGAAGATGAATGGTCATTTGCAATTGTTAGCCACATCTTTTCATTGTTGTCATATTAAACAACATTTCTGAACTCCCAACATCATGACAACCATGACAAAAAAAGAAGAAAGGTTTGCTTATGATGATGCAGCATTCACGAGGTCGATGACTGAGTCCCCTCTAGACTAATTTCACAGAATTCTAGATTTGATATGCGTCTGTTTCTCAGCGTTAGGAAAGGGTTTGTCTGACTGACATGTGGACGTCTTTATTCAGCGCTCATATTTCTATTTAAGTACAGCACATCTACTTCTGAAGGCGATCCAAAGCGGTTTCAACACCTGCGGGTTTGTTACGCAACTAGAGGACACAGCATAAAATTATGGAATTAGTGAAGTAAAATCTTTGAATAACGCACTTGCTGTGTTAACCTAAACAACGCCATTGTTCTGCGACTGATGCAGCACTGATGTTGAGCCACACTGAGGTGGGCCTGGATGGACCGAGCTGACTTTCACTGATACTTCCTGAAGGCACACCTGTGCAAAAACTGAACAGGTTGTTCAAGATACTGCACACATCCGCCGACAGCATGAGAGCAATTATTACTTGCCAGAAGAGCAGGAATAGAAGCAAATTTCGTTAACTGAATTTGAGAAGGAGATATTTGGTTTAACTGGTTTAATCTGTTGTTCTTTTAAATGACATTTGAGGTCAGAGTTCCAACAGGTGCTCACAAAAGCACACTTGAAGAGCCCTGACATTTTCAAATTGTATCCTGAATCGTGCTTCACGAGGAGAGACTTACAAATATCAGGTAGTCTGAAAGTTACATTAAATGTTGGTCCTTATTGCGACACATTAAAGCCTGTTTGCTTGGCATGACTGATAGAGCTCTCGTCTGCCCTGCAAAGACACACCTCCATGTGATCCCAATATTTTAAGAAACTCACATGATCAGAACTTACTTGACTGTAACTCTGGAGGACAGGTCTTGGAGATCTCCAGGGTGAAAGAGCTGTGCGTCTTTAAGTCCCAGCTTCCCACAGGCCCTGAGGAAGACGTTAAGGTTGTCCTGGGCAAAGAACAAAACAAGGATGAGGTTTGTCCGCCTTCGGAGGCAGAGAATAATCAGTCAAGAATTCTCTGGCAGGGACACAGCTTACAACTCACTGCTTCCAAAGTTCATCTCACTAGAGGGCAGACACGGGTGGGGAGGAGCATGTGTGCAGCAAATAAGAAGCGGCCCAGTGCCGAGCGCACGCAAACACACAGGCTGGTGGGAGAGGCTGCTGCGTGACAGCGGCTGACTGACAGCAGCAAAGCTACCTGTGGGCTGGGATTTGGGTGGGGACCAAGCCAAAACCAGGAAGCATGACATCAGGATAATACACATGTCACACACCAGATGGGCCAGTGCGAATACAAATATGACAAACGCAGAAACAGAGCTGCCTCTCACGCCCTGAAACTGCTCCCTCCCATGCACGCCAAGCCCTTTCCAAGTGAATACCTGTGACATGTGTGAGTTAGAGGACTATTTTGGAGACACTGGGTTGCTACAAAACACAAGGTCAGGTGACAAAATCAGTTTTCCTGAAGCCAGCAGACAGAGAAGAACAGGAACACCGTGTCAGTGTTTCCAGATTGTGTTAAATTTGTATCTGTGTGGATGATTTGCATAGAGGTGCTGCTCAGGATAGCAGAAAGACTGTTGTTGCCCACATATTTGAGCTAGAACACGTCTCCAACCCTTAAAGCCATTACTACAATAACTGTCTGTAACTTTCCCAGTTGATATTGTCAGTGCTTCGTCTGTAAGGGGACAGAACTGGTCAGGATGGTTTCATTTAATGACACATGGCTTTAACATGGGTTAAAATAATAAAGGGGTAGTCTGTTCTATATTTAAAAACCAAACATGCTTCTTAGCAAATTGTAGAAGAGAGCTGATCTCGCCGTGCAGGAATTTCCTGTAACAGCTTTATTTGTCTCTTAACAGCACGTCGGCAGGTCTTATCGGTCACCGAGTGCCCCTACAGGCCAAAGTTCACCATCCCCAACAACTGAGTCAATTCCATGGCTGTGACTGACACTCTCGCTTGCAAAGTCAGATCTGTCCTGTTATCACAATAAAAGAATTCAATGGAAGTGCAGTTAGGTGGAGCTGATACTGATCATGAGCAGCAAGTGTGCACACCAGCTCACTCATATGAACTTATCTCAGCTGACAAAAAGTATCCAACATACTGTCAGATTTCACAATATGCAAATATGAAAAGCACTCTTCCTCTTTTCTGTTTGTTTTTAAATTCCAATGTCTTTATTATCAAGAATTACGACCACATTGTGTACTTGGCAAACATTTTGCTTTTCTTGTTGGAGGTAAAAAAACAAAACATAAACAAAACCTTCTCCATAAAATTTAGTTCATTCATTTCTTGTTAATTACTGACATGTATATATTCCAGTGCTCTATATCTACAGTGGTGCTTGACATATAAGGCTAAATGGGGATTTATAACAGCATTAAAGGTTTTATTATCTAAAATAATTTGAGAAATAAAAATCAACTGAGTACTGTGGCAACCTTCACCTTCAGGTGCTTCAAGATCTAATTTTAGTAAGTACCGGTAAGTACGTAAGTCAAATGTTTGTTCAGCAACACTTTTCAAAACCATGGTTACCATGGCACTTCACAAAGGAAAGCAGACGAGCCATACTAAACACTAAACAGAAGAATATTGAAGATTGGAAGACAAAATAACAAAAAAAGTGTTTGCAAAATCTCTACTGACAAGCATTCAAGAGAGTTTGCTGACCTGCGCCCTGGGGGCGGGGGGTGGCTATTTAACAGCCCCGGGCCCAGAATGCAAATTTAAAGACTCGTCAAAAGTATTTAGACTTGTATGAGGTGCAGCATGAAGCCCCTGGTAAAAGCCTGAGAGGCCTAGCACATGTATCAGGAGATCTCCAACATACTCCTGGAGTCAGTCTCAAATTCTTATAAATGAAGAGAATTTAATCTCATATTTAATCGACTGCAATGAATGCGGAACAAAGACCTGGGTAACGATAAGAGCACTAAGAGGTCTTGTTGAGCCTGGACCCTCTTTCCAGGGAAGTGCACTTAAGATAAGGTCTTTGGACATTCCGAAATTTTGAATACGTTCATATGTTAACAAAAGAACAAAGAAAGATGAATTATATTTTTTAAGAATGTTCATTTACAAAGGTATTTACTGAGGGATTGTAGTGATGACCTGATCTGGGGGGGTTAACTGAAAATTATGAAACATCTACTATTCTTAGCCAGACACAGTTGTAAACTAGTGCCACTTGTGTGGTAGCCAGTGTAGCAATGATGAAGCAGCAACTGAACGTGTTAGAGGAGCATATGATGTACCGACATGGACTGTAAAAAATGCAGCTGAGAGAGAAATCCACTTTACTACCACTCAAGAGACCATGCCATTTTAAGCTGGTCAGCTGTAACAGCAGGGTGTTAAAATCTCCCAGACAATTTTTTGAAACTTGCATGAAACTTAATGCTTATTAAAGGCTTGAGTGTAAATTTTGGCTTAGAAATAGATCTTCATTGTATTGAAGTGTAAAGTTTTTATTTAGCAAGGTTTTTCCCTGATTATGGAACACCTGCATCCACAGGAATTAGGAAATATCAAAATAATCATGACAGCTAACGTATTAGAAAGTGAAAAGTATAACACAGAATAATTCAACACAGAGGAAGCAGATTGTAATGTGGTTATTGAGTAATCAGTAATGTGGTAAGTAGTTGGATCATTATGTCAGCAGTAAAACCAGAATATTTTTAACAGTCATTATCAGTAATTATAGTTTAGCTTTGTAGAAATGTGTGTGAAGTTAGTTGTTCTGGTAACACCAAAAAATGGCTAAAAATGAATTCATTCACCACCGAAATCATTTAGAAAATTCAGAAGAATGGGCCTTGTAGCCACAAATCCCCCATTAAACGGACCACACAACCGTCGTGCTGCTCAGCCCAGCCCAACAGAGAATCCTCTCTGTTTGAAAATAGAGTTTGTTAAGTCAATATACAGTAAGAAAAGCCTGTATTAACACGATCGGCCGCTATGAGCATTTAAACTAAAAGAGCATTAAGAATACAAAGAACTCTCTGCTAATACTGATTCCTAGAACATGTGGAGATAATAATAAAGGAATGTAATTTAACTTGTGCCTTCTTATAATCCTTCTAAATATTCTGTACCCATCCAGCAGTCACTAATCCTCTCATGCTGACTTGAGGAATTAAGCACTTCTCACTATTAAATGGAAAGACTGGATTGTAACTTGTCCCATTTGGTACAAAAGGATCCCGTCCCAGCAAGTCACATTGCGGGGACGCTATTTATACCCCTGCATTCTATGTCTAAGATGGCTGTATGCTACAATTACACTCAACTGACCCTTGGCAGTGCTTCAAACACCCAGCAATTTGATTCCTATAACAATAAACAGAGAGGAGTTGAATACTGTTGCCTCTCCCTCAACAGGCCCAATAAAAGTCCTCGCTGTACCAACAGGCCGATCCAGTCATAACATGCACCCATACAACAAAAACACAGAAACAAAATATTATCAAATTCCTCTCATTGCACAGATGATTGGACATTTGAATGAATACATACAAAAGGCTGCTGAAGGTTCTGTTCATGCCTCAACCCATCATGGAGGTGGTGGGTGCAGCGCCGTGGCAATTACAGTGCATTTATGATGGGCAGAGGCCAGTGAAGTGAACTCAGCTATCTGCTTCCCTGCAAAACCGGTCCCCTCCTACTCGGAGCTGGTTAAAGCAGAACCAGACCCGCACCGTGGTGCCATGACCCAAACCCGCAGCTCAGCAACAGAGAGAGGAGTGTGTTGACATGGGAAGCATTCCCTTGGACATGAGCGGGGCCAAAAATATGACCAGCTCTGGAGCCAGTGTTGCTAAATATTCCATAAAACGGGAGATTTATGCCCCCCACCCCCAATTTCCTGGAATTTTTGGCCAGAACATTTCAGGAGCTAAAATCTTTCAGATAATAAAAGTACATTTACAGTAAACTCATATTTCTATGGCCATTTCTTTGTCGATTGTATTGGTGAAATGGGCAACACATCACCTCGATTAAAGCATTTACACACTAAATTCAGCCCAAGAAAAAATTAGAGAAGAAAGGCTCAATTCCAGCACTTAAGGAACAGACGTGTTACTATTTACAGACGCAGAGAGATAAAAGATCTGACAAACTGAACAACACCTGACTTTAGTGGGATCTGATTCTCCCAGCAAAGCCGCGGGGAACATTGTTTCTCTGCAGTGTTGGCAGCAACCTGATAATCTCTGGCCAGCAGGGAGCCTTCGCCTCTGTTGAACAATTTATGATCAGCTGGTTTCAGATTAGTCTGCAGGCCTCAAAAATTCCACAGGCTTGCTGCTGATGGAAGGGAGACTTTACCTCATCAGATCAGCAGGTGCTAGCCTGGATCCAACCAGACAGGCAGAGTTTGATTTTATACACAAACAATTCCAAAGCTCCTGCGTGTGGCACCGTGGATGGCGGGGCTGGCGTTTGCACAGCCTCCTCTCTTTTTTCCCTGGAAACTTATCATTGTCCTGCAGACACAGTGACTTAGTGATCACATTAACAGATGCTGGCTGGACTCAATAACTCAAAAAAGTGAAGGCACTGTAATATATCATGCACCTCTCAAATAACTGCAGACAGACCTTTAATGTATTAACTTTAGTAGAACCAGTGTGGCATCAAACGTTAAGCAACCAGCTGCTTAAATATAAGCAAGCCGTCAGCCACAGAAACAGAAGAAGATCACACAAATCAATCCAAGTCCACTTCCTACCTGCACCACAACCAGTCAACCATGTATTGGCCATGTATATAAACCATGTATATGAATATTATGAAGATGTTTTTGCAGCCTGAAGCACACCATGGGGAGCACTTACAAGCACCAAGCTGCTGCATGTTCACTGAGCTTATTACTGTGGACGGATATGTGGCAGGACAAATCACTGAGGCTCACATTTCCTTCTCTCCTTCATCATCCTCCCAAATGTGAAATCAGCAAAAATGATAAACTACTAAAGATTGGGGGACGGCACACGAGGAAGGATGCGTCCGCATGCAGTGCTGCTTGTTTGATAAGTCAAAATGTGAAAAAGAGAAATAAAAAAATAGAGACTTACCAGTCCAGCAATAGGTGTAGGCAGTCTGTTGATCCTCTTGATGGTACCAGGCTTGATCTTGTTGATCAGACTGTGAAGGAAACAAACAAGAGAGTAAAAAAGAAAGAAAGAAAATTAAGGCGCAGTGTTGAGGAAGTGAAAGGACGCGGCTGTTGACGAGACTAAGCTAACTAGCAAAGAACCAACATAAAGTGTGGCGAGGTCTTAGTGTTGTCTGTTTACGACTCAGTTTAATGGCGGCCACCTGGTTCCAGTTTAGTAAATGGCCAGCTCTGCTCCCTGATGTAAACACGTTGGCTATTTCTCTCCCACAATAGGCCCAATTCACTGAAAAGAGCCCAAACAAATGATGTGCCGCCACATCAGATAAACTTTGGGCAAACAGCCGTTTTTGACGCATTGCTTTACATTTTCTGTCTAAGTCAAGTCCTCCTCCTTATCGGCAGTGATCAAGACTTAAAGCTCAACACCTCTGATATAGAATTGGAGCTACTGAAGTTGATTAAAAACAAACACGGTGTGCGTCACAGCAAGAGATACACATGGATTCAAATACAATTATTTTCCAAAACATGCACATGTAACAATACTCAAATTAAAAACCTAATGAAAAAGTAAATAACCTTATTCAATTTGCTAGAATGTGAGGCACAATCTGACAATACATTTTATTAAGTGAAGGATGACGTTGCTTTGCTTAAAAAGCTGATTCAAACGATGAATGAAACGCTAAACCTAATTTTGGTCTATTGTATACATACAATATTGGCACAGTGACAGCAGCCTGGGATCTGATGAAAAGAAAGAATGTTGAAGGCATTTGGGCTGAAGTCAGTCATTAAGGGCTAAAACAATAGAAAGCTGTGATGACTTTATCAGATAGCACACCATTTTCGGCTGAGTAGGATATAAACATGTGTGTGACCCATGCTAAACATTCCTTTCCAAGCAGATGTGAGAAGCACAACACAATAGGAATGGATGCTTCTAGGTGTGAGCGATTTAATCAGTCTTCCTCTTCCTCGCTCTGTGAAAACACTGACAGCTTTCTCAGCGAAAGTGTGTCTGTTGTTCTCTGTGAGAGTAAGGAAACCTTGGAGTCGGCCCGGAGACTGCAGAACGAGGGGCTCCCACTTTGATCCCATGCCAACGTGGGTTTGAGAGTTTCTCCTGGTAATTATAGCTTCCTGTTGATTTGTGCAAATCACACCACTGCTTCTAACCACGGTAACTGTTGGGATACACACGCCTGACAGGGACGTGATAGGACACACACACACATAACCCTGAGCTGAAAAGAGCCACAAGCCACAAGAAGAGAAGTGGGTGAATTGATGCGGATTCTAATTATGCGTGGACAGCTCTTGGTCCTCCCGCTCAGCAGAACAACTGATGCAACCCGGTTAATGAGAAAGCAGGGTGCCCCGGTGTGGTTTCATGTGGAGGCTTTCCCACTCACTGCGCGGCTTCTCGCAGCACTGATTAAAGTATCGTTGGTGCTCTGCCCATCCACACACAGCATCTGTCAAACAGATGAGATGACTTCTAAAATAGTCGGCGTTTCATTTCATTAAAGCCCAACACAGAAGGCAGGTCTCACTCTAAACGTCTCGGCACAGGGCTGCCTCTGCTGTCCTGCCAATTTACGGGGACGACAAACCAACAGCGACCCAGCCGGAGGTCCGTCTGGGAAATATCAGCAACACTTACACAGAAGTCCAGACCCTGAGGAAAGCAGACTACTGCACGAGTGGCTGGTTGAAGAGGGGTGCCTGACACAGGCGGAGTACTTACTCGCACAGCAGAATGCCATTCTCCAGCGCCGATCGGAAGTCGTCGCTCCCAAACGTTTTCTTGGTCACTGCCTGTTAAAAAAAAGGGGGAATGCAGAAAACAATTTATAGCAAATTCTAGCCGTGTGATGAGAGGAGGCTGTGGTGTGCATGCAGGGTGGGAAGCCTGGAGAAGAAAGGTAGGATGTGGAGAACAGTACCAGAGGAAGTCAAAGGTATTTCCTCCAGTTCCTACAGTGTCCCTGGACATAGTTGAGCAAAGTTCTTCATGTATGTGCTCTTTATTCACTGGGAGCGCTGCACTCACTTTGATTCTGAAAGCCACTGGTAAATGGTTTTAAAGTGCGCCCGAGCCAAGCTGCCCAGCCCCTCAGAACTATGGGTACATGTGTGTGGCTGAGGGGAAACACAGCCCTGCATTATGAACTCATGCCTTTCCCATGATCTCAAACCATCGCTGTAGAGCACCGAGAGGGAATATGCAACCATCTTCATAAATGTATGCCGTGCAGCCCAAACACGTACAAAACTATCACAAAAGTAAACTCCAATTTGATCTTTCCTTTTGGATGTATTTTAATGAACACAGAATACATAAACATGAACCATTTGCATGAATCCAAACAATTACTGTTTTCTAGTAAGTTTAGTATTAACAGGTCATGTACAGAAACGTCTATTTTTTTAATGCTTTAATATAATGAAATATTTAAGATACATTTATTATATAAGTGGCTGAATATTTTGTTATACTGCATATGTGATGTGCTGCGGTTAGAGTGAATTTTCCATATGTGACAAGTGTTTCTGGAGGGTCCATTAATAGATTTCTACTATGCAAAATGATTAAATAAGTCAACAGTTGATAGAAACAACCTATCTGTGTCAGGGAGCAGTAGGAATGTGGTACACACATTAATTTGTCTAATTTGTCTAGACCAGCGCTCCCTTACAAGCTGGGAAGCTGTGCAAGAAGCAGATTGGGGGCGGTGGGAGGGTGGTGGGAGGGTTGGGGGTGGGAGCGGGCTTGTCACCAAGACAAATGTAACTACTCAGCATCTACATTTGCAACTGTTGTTAGACGCTTTTCACCAGTCGACTCCTTTAGCAGAGGGACAAACGGTAAATAAAGAAAGCATCTTTGTAGATTTCAACTTGAAAAAAGTCCAAAAGCAAACCTTTGCCCAAAGAAACTAGAAAGTGGACTTTTGAACTTCAGCCTATAGATGCTATCTATGAGGAATACTTAAATAAACAGCATCAGACAGGTGTTTCAAGCATAAACACCTGGTAGTGCCAAATGATATAGCTGCATTCATCAGTAGTGTTCCACCACACCATCACAATGAAGTTGTCAGGGAAACACGGAGTGTTTCCAAAGGGGCAGATGAACATGTACGATACTGTACACATTCAGTGTAACAGTAAGTCAGTGCGCAGAAACCCAAGTTTACACACACACACACACACACACACACACACACACACACACACACACACACACACAGGTAAAACGAGTCAAACAAGTCCTACAAAATCGATCAGATGTGGAGCCTTTACAAGCTTTAGTTCCTTTTTTTCTCGTGTGCAAAATGACAAAAGTGGGGACAATTACGGACTGTGCTAAACATAGGCCATCATTTGCAAGAGGGTAGGAGAAAGCAGGGTAATTACACAGACAGACAGATGCTGAAATACTATTATTATTTTCAAACTAAGGATTGTTGCACCTTACACCACACCCCAGGTAACCTGAGCCACAGCCTTAAATACCCATCATTCCAACATAAACACAACATATCACATGATAACTACGACCAGGGTAAGTTTGAAGTTGCCAGGCAGCCATTGCCAACAATGGCTCTGCATTTGTGTGTATGTTTGTGTGTTCTTGTACAGTGTGATGGAGCTATTGTCTGGAATTTCTTGCTGTGTTTACCAAACACACGAATACCTTGTCCCACTTTTCAGCAGCCGACAAAAATACCATCATAACCAGAAACTGGCAACACAAAACACACTCCCACACCCATTTAACAGCACACACTAATCAGTGAGGTGCGGCACTTTTCATATGAAATCCTGACCCCTGCTGTTCCACGTACGCCGAGACAGTAGTCTGCTTGTGGTATTGCAAAAGCAATACAGGAAGTTGTTTCTATAGCCACATCCTGGCTGCATTCAGGGGAACATCAAATCTTTTAAAAAAAAAATCAAATAAAGAGGTTGTAAATTTGGTGTAGAACCCCATGTGACAGAAATGTATTTTGGCTATACCAAAATTTAATAGTAAAATTAATAGTTTTGTGTTTGTGGTGACGTTCTGGGGCGAAACAAAGCCCTTGGAGTCACATAAAATACAGTAACCAAGCCTGGCAGAGGAACTGGCACAACCAGAATGGAGCGCTCCTGCTTACTGTCATCATTACAGTACAGTAATTGTTTTCAGATCCATTTTGCTGCGACGGCTCTCTCCTGTAGAACTGGCCATGTAGGATAATACGCCTAATCTGCAACAACATACTGCCACTCTGGTTTAACTGGGCTTTTAGGCAGGGGAGAGATTTCAAAAACAGCTCGCCTTGCTAGGAACACACACGCCCTCGCTCCCCTCAAGAATGTGCTGCTGAACGTGCTGAAGAATTCTGACGGAAAGTCACATGAAAGACAAGAGGTGTGGGCCCACGAGTTCATTACCAACTCTTAAAAGGTGCTGATTTGTGTGTGAGGCCAGTCTACAAAGAATATTGTCCTGGTGGAGGACAGAGGACTACAGGAGGCGCTTACAACTATTGATTATTCATTCACAGCGCTGGGACACATCAGCATTCAGGGTTTGGGCAGATGAAGACCCTCACCACCATCATTGTCTGCGCCCGCTGTAGAGGACAGGCTCAGCGCTGGGCACCTTTGATACTGTGCAACTTCAGATATCAAGGAGACTCCAGAAGTTAAGAAGCTGCAGGTTTCTCTCGCATAAACACATCAGAATACCACAAGTGCTAAATGAAGCGAAAAGTTACCCAAACTTTACCTAACTTATGCATCGCTAGTAACCCTCCCAGCATCATTATAATAATCACCCATTAAACAAAGTTAAAGCTTCACATGTGGCCTGGCAGGTCTTGTTTACTCTGCCAGTGCGCCCCCAACACCTACTGCCCCCCACATTAGCTGTTACAAGTGGCTCAAATGAGCCGCCCATGTTTTGGATGTAATCTGGTAGCTGAGGATAGCGTTGGCCTTTTTAGCCCTCAGAGTCAGAAATATTTTATGCTATAAAGACTCTGCAGCACTTTATGTATAAAGAATCTCCATTTGGAAAGTGTCATTTTGAGATAAGACATGAAGGGAAACTTGCATATTTTGTTGAGATAGTGGTTCCAATATGAGATAAGAATGTTCAGCCAAAGACAAGTAGCACCAGGGACAACACACTCTGAGCAGCACATGTTGAACTAGGCCTGCATAGTGATACGGATGTTTTATGAGGATGGCAGCATTTTTTGTGGTCTGGGTAACTTATAGATGTCCAAAAATCCTGATTGTTGTTAAAAAAAAGGTAGTAAAAAGGTAGCATAGGCGATTAACTAAGTAAATCAAACAAGATTGCACTTATATACAAAAACCAACGTGTATCAACCATTATAAACATAATTATAAGACCTGCCACTTGTTCTTGAGGGTTCTTGACACTTGCAGCCTCTTCACTAAACCAACAGGGACCTTAATTATCTACTTGAGCCTGTGCAGTGCTGTTCACCATGCCATGCTAACACAGGACTGTGTCCATGTGACAAGCTCCAAATTATGTAGTCGGGATTTAACAATCTGCGAACAAACCGCGCACACACGCCTCTCCATAAAGCGCCGTGAAGTCAAAGGGCCCCGTTAATCATTCAGCGGCGGGGTTCCGACAGCGCCACACGTCCTGCTCAGGGGGATCTCAGCCTCACACCCACCACCTGCACCAGACCCACACCTATTCAACCAGTTCAGGTTTCCTGCTCAGTCGACCAGATCTCCTGAGACCGTGCCCCGCCACAACCCGCAAACTAGACCACCACAATGGGCCAGTGTGCAAGTGTGAGACACTGATGTAACATCACAAGAATTCTCTTTCAGCCCTCGTGAAATTTGGAGCTATATTTGTTTAGTTGCTAGCAGAGAGCAGCTCCACCCCACTCTGGTACAGTTTCTCCAAATGAGAAACCCAGTGCTGCAGTCTGGTCATTGAAATAAAGCGTGGAGGTCAGACTTTTCTTTAGAAAGTAGCAGCGAAGAAAGTCAGTCATTGTCGCTCTGAGTGTGTGAGATACTTTGTTTTGACTCATCAGTTAGAGATTGTGATTTTTCTAACCAGTGCTGCTGTTATTTACTACTCGCTTCAGCTTGAAACCAAAGCCACTGGGGAAAATCAATCACTGGGCAGGTTCAGGCAGGATTAGGTATGCATCAATATGGATACCAGTGTCAGACAGCAGTCTGGACCAGTGTGTATAACATGGTCTAAAACTGGTGAAAACTGGGATTTGTGACAAAAATGGGGAAATCAACTGCAATGAAGTCTGACACTGTTTCTCAGATGGAGAGGTTTTTTCCTCAATTCAATCTTATTTTCTGGTCAATGTTGCTGAGAAGCGATGTTGCCAGGTGTTTTTGAAGAATTCTGAAGCTTGGTTAGGAAAGAAATGACTCAAATAAATCTAATCTACCATGTATCATATCCTCTTACAGAAAATAAAACTGAATTAACAAAATCTCCACATGGAGTTCTGCTCATTGAGGCATTGAGTCAAACCTGATGCTCTACTCTACAGGTCATCAGACTGTGCTGTCAGACTCGGCTCGGCCAACACTGAAAGCTTCTGTGGGGATCAAAAGGTCAAACTGGTTCATTCTTGGGCAAAATCCCCCAAAATAGCCGGTAAGCGAACAAGAACATGGGGGGAAATATGAGCGCTCAGCAATTTTAAGTCACAAATATCTGATGTACCACAAATATTTGGTGGTTGTGGCGAGCATTTCATGACGGTTTGGGGGTTGAAACTCAAGAAGGATTTAAATGAGAGATGAACTGTTGGTTAAAAAAAACAAAAACAACAAAAAACCTCGGATGACGCGTATTTTGAAGGGCAGCAGAAACCAAACTCTGAGATTTGAAACTAAGGAAATCCACAGATAAAACACACAACTCTGTTGACGCCCCAAATCAAAGCACACCCCCCCCCCCTTAACTTATTGATGTCTCATTTCCTATGAGCAAGTGACAGATTTATTATTAATGGGTTTTAACTCACCTCAATCCATCTCTGCGCCTCCAGGTAGGCTTCGGCGCAGCCGAGAGAGGACTGCTCTCGCCACTCCATCACTCCAGTCTTTACCAAACGGAAAATCAGTTCCAAATGGTCCCCAAAGATCGCGGACGGCAGCCGAGTCAAACACGCACAGTGAGGAGCTTAACGAAACAACTCGCCGAGCAGTGAAGGAGGACGTCTTCATATGAAAATATGCATCGTATTGTTTATTTGCGCCAGCTCATCGATGGAAATATGCAAGGTGTAACACTAACACAATGGCCTTGCTTACCTGCCCTTTCATCCAACACACCTGCCCGGTTTGTTTGACTATTCTCACTCTTCAGACCGTTTGGACTCTATTCCATCCATGCAACAGTAACCGGAGCGACTTTCCTGCAGCGCCGATAACTTCCTGCACACCAGCTTTAAGGAGCTGGAGGCTGGGGCGCCAGGGTTTCCAAAGCGGGGTCCGAGGACCACCCACCGGTCAATGAGCGGCTTCCAGGTGGACATAAACTCGACTTCGCGGCCCCCCCTCCTCCCTGCACCTTTTTGGAGATTATTTTTAAGCTTCCTTGTTTTTGTCCCCCCACCCCGCGGCAGTTGCAGTGAGCGCGCACAGTAGAGCCCAAACCTGGAATAAAACACTGCGAGAACAGTCTCAAAAGCAAAGTTTACTTGCGCAGGCTGAAGTCCCCAGTACCCCACGGAGAAAAGTTCGGTTCTCTTTTGAGCGCTACTTCTTTTAAAAACAGCGCTCCTGCAGCGCCACTCAGCGGTGAATACGGGGACTGCTGTAGTAATAAGGGAAATTAACCGGTTTTTGTTCCACAGCCTTTAGTCAAATTCCAAAATAAGAAAAACGTCAGTTTTGCATCCCTGCAATAGGTTCTTAAACTGTTTAGTTGATACGTCATCTACAAAATAGTCTGCCTTGTAAAAGAACTTTTCCAGTTCTGATCCCTGTAGGAAAAAAGGAAGCTGACATTTTACTACAAGCTGGTAGAAGGAAAATTTCACCACTTTCTCTCTTGGTTGAGGAGTTATGGGGGAAATATGAGTTAGGAAAATAAGAAGAATGGAATAATGCTGTCCTGTTGAATTATTGCATTGTGACAACAGTTATGACCAAGTAACATAGCACACCAATATTATGTTCTGTGGAGGTAATTCAACAAGATTAGGGATTAACCTCTTAAAACTCCTGAGTCAGTCCCAAAGCAGGATATCTACACAAAGATGCCAGACTTCCAAGAATTATAAAGATGGATTTAAAAAGAAACAATTAACAGGAGTTATTGTGCAGCAGATAACCTAAATCTTACTGTTCTAACAGATGCGCCAATCAAAAACACATTTCAAAACATGTTTTTACAATTTCCTTTGACACAATGTTTGACTCAGATTACAAACTTTCACACATCCTCCACAGGGATGAAGTCAGCACTTTATTTAGCTCATCTCACCAACAGGAGAGTTGTTATTTTTGTCACCACAGCAAACAGCAGCCGTCAGCCCCTCGGTTTGAATTAAAGCCTTAGAGAACATTCTTTATTTGAATTTGATCATGTGGGCGAAAATGATCACTTTACATGAAGGAAAGAAAAGAAACAATCAGCAAGGTGAAAAATGCTTATGTAGTGTTCTTTGAGATAGCTTTAA
The DNA here is from genome assembly GCF_003711565.1 of Takifugu flavidus. NCBI lineage: Eukaryota > Metazoa > Chordata > Actinopteri > Tetraodontiformes > Tetraodontidae > Takifugu > Takifugu flavidus. The sequence continues at coordinate 13,311,019 of NC_079520.1, forward strand.
GCTGTGTGGAACTGGGGGTTTTCAAGAGATGTTACCGTACTTTTGGTTGTACATCAGCTCTTTGATGAATCCAACATGTCAGCAAACAGTGAACGGACGATTCACAATGGACAAAACCTGACTTTAATGTGATATCCCTGAAAGTTTACTTTATCACATGTCGACATAACTTGTACATTTTGGAAAGGACAAATAGTTTCTGATTGAGTAAGCACTTGAGAATTTTTTGGCAGTTTGTGTTTCCTTCATTTGGACCTTTCCTACATGGAGTTCTTGGAGAGGGCAACGATGGTAAACAGAACCTCCTCAGGGTCACGATCCATGAAAGTCTTACAAACTCCTAAAGCATCCTACAGCCAGGCACATAAGGCAATGTCGAATCACAAATAAAAATATTAAGCTGAATTTTATTTCCCTTTCATTCTGAGCAATATTACCTCAAGAAATGTGTCCTCTGAGGTTTTTCCATGCACAATGGGGAAAGCTTTCCGACCGTCTAAGAGTGCAGGAGGAAACAGTTCAAAAAATGTTAAATGCACATTAAATAAAAGCAGCAGTGGGGGAAAAATGTGACAAAACATTTAGGCAACGTTTGACTCACCCAGTTCATATAATTGTCCTCCCACATTCACAAGAGCTATGAAATGCAGATTCACTTTTTCATCTATACCTGGAAGCTGTTACAGACAATAAATAAACATTTTGTTGTGTTAAAGACAAGCATACACAAAAGTTTCAAGATTACTTATGCGATATTACACCATACAAACCTCAGTCTGTCCTTCCTGAGCACTGGACTCATGCATAACACATATAGTCTGAAAGAGAAAATGACAGATCCTAATGATATCATATTCCAAGTGTCTGCATCTGAGTGGTGATAATGAATGTTGCCCTGAATATTTGTATATTATTATATGGTACTTTATGTATGTTTTATGTATGCACCACAGCATTGAGGCAAAGACCTAGTTACATGAAACCTCTTCACTTACATGGCAATAAATACAATTCTGATTCGACCAAGTGACAATGAAATGTTACATAATAAGGAAACCAATACAATAATGAAGAGGATGTTGTGAAAATCTAGAGCCAAAGCATTTTGCCCTTCATTGAGAAGAGCTAGTTATTAAATGTGAAAACAATGAACTCCTTTTGGTGACTAAAGTGACCTTAATCCTAACATTAACACAAAATATCATCTAAAAAATTTCTTCTTTTAGGTTTTTTTTACCTCATCCTTTTCAAGAAATGCTGCCCGTTCTCCTGGCGTCATTTTGAAGGTACTTTCAAAAAACTTCTTAAGAAAAGAGTTGGGATCTGAGGAATAAGAACAGAGCTCACCTGAATTACAACTGAGGTTAACTATCAGGTCTTAGAAACTCCATAGAAACTTTTACCAGTATATAAAACACCTATATCAATTCAATACATACTGAACTTAATTTGATTTTAAACCATATGACAATGACTTGAAGAACCAAGAAGAACCCACCAAACTCCAGATATTTCTGGTTGTTGCCCATTGCATGAAGCAATCCTATTGTTCCACATGCATTGCTAATAGTCTGCTTAATAAAATACACATCAGGTGACAGATCCTGTGGCTGCTGCTTGATTCTGTCTTCTTCCTCTTGCTTGAATGCCTCATACTAGAGAGAAGCGAATATAATCAGATATGCATTCATCAACTGTTTAGCATGGCGTGCACAAGACACAATGGGTGGAAAACTGTACGGGAGGTAAAACAAGATGAAAGTACCGTATCTGTCACTGGGAACAGAAGGAGCACAGCACAGACAGGTCTTGGTACCATGTTCACTAGTTCTGGATCCAGTCCATACACATCTACAAACTGCCAGGATGGTTTCACACCCAAACGGGTGACATACTAAACAAAAACGGGGTGTAAATTGTTATGAATTAAAGGAAAAGAGCTGACCTAAACATGTGTGGACAGCATTAAACTATGGTGAAAAGACCAAATACATGTTATACAGAAAAAAAGCATAATAAAAACATATTAGTCGGTAATGAAAGGAGAATCTTGAAAAACTGTGAACTTCAAGTGAATGCCAGTAAGTTTCAAAATGCATATGTTTACTCAAGGATATATGGAAGCAAAAATCCATTTGCAGCTATAAAATGGTCAAAAACAGAAATTCTAACAGAAAACCTTATTAGTTAGGGTGTAACTTGTTTTATGTGGGACAGTCGTGAAATGAGGCTAGATACCGTTATAACACTCGTATAATAAATCACGTTGCCAAATATATTATCATTATTCTGCGGTGAAAATAGTTTTACATTAGATATTAGACAGACAATGTGTAGAAATGAACATTTTAGTTCAATAGCCTCCAGGTCCAGTGTATTCCAGCCGTTTCCAGCCAGTTGTGTTTTTACTGTAAAGTTTGCAACACGGGCGCACTAGAAATGTTAAAGCGGTTGGATCAGTCGCACTCCACCCGGAGGGAAGGGGAGATTTACCCGAAGCCAATATCTGTCCAATGTCCACCGTAAAACTATCTTCACCACGGCACATTCTCATACAGACTCAATGCACTTTGACGTTAAAATAACTACGTCACGGCCTGAAAATAGCGCTGCGCGCAAATCCATCTGCGTCAGATAAATGAAAAACAGAAAAATACTTACCTTTGTCATGAGCTGTAATAGAGAAGAGACAAATAATAATATATTTATTTAAGATGAACAACAGAAAACACTGGCTTTAGCCTTTATGTTTTTGCTACCTAAAAGTTAGCTAGCAATCACATGGTTGTGAATGAATTACAATAAAATATAGTTTACCCAGAAGACATTACACATACTTCGGGGTTCGACTCCAGAGGCAGCCAACGTGGACGACTCATTTTGAAGATTAAATTATGTATTATGTTCCTTTTAATTGATACCAGAGAGTCAGAGACAGATTTACCCAAATCCAACGACTGCAGAGCGCTTCCGTATTTAGTGGACCAATCTACTTATCGTGGGTAGGTTCCAACATACAAATCAACAAGAACTAGTATCCTATAGGGCGACGGGACCTAAAAAACTGAAGTGTTTATCAATTATAACGCTGTTGTTTCCTGCACAGGACATTTTAGAAATTCTGTGTGTTTTCACTTTATTTTGTTACCCTCACAATCACCCCAACATTGGACTCTTCTGAGGTAGTGGGTGTGTTTCAGAAAGCAGGGCCCTCCCATTACACTGTCTCCACCATAGATTGTTATATATATTTTTAGCTTCTATACTTTTTCCAAACTATTAACCGTGGATGATTAATCATTGTTTCTATTCATACTCTCTCAAAGTAAACAAAATAACCACACATAGAGCAGCGCATGTGACCTCCAATGCAGCAGGGGGCAGTGTTACACTCTGTGGCAGCTCGCTAGCTAGCACAAGTAAGATTCGTGTTGTTCCTTATTGAGTTTTTCCCCTCGAAAGGATGCAAACGCGTTAACGTTTCTTTTACAATATTAAATTACATATTTTTTAAATTGCCATATAGATCTGTTTGCCAGAAATTGGCCCCATTACAAGCCACAAACATTGTTTTGCACAGAGAAAATGCCAACAACGGAAGACTCTTCTGGTAAGTTGAGACTGACAGAATGAGTTGAATGTAGCAGTTCGAATGTGATAATAAATGCACAATTTTAGTGCACCATTTAAGCAACACCTGGAAAGGGACATTGTAGCCACGGGAATAGGTTGGTCTGATCTGCTTCCTCGTAAATGTGAGGCACGTAAACCCTGTTCAGAAGTAAACAACTGCACAAGGTTTGTTGAAACTGCATGCATCGACATTATTTGAATAAGGTCTTCGATTACTTGGTCAATAATGCGCTTATTTCATTTTAAGTTAAAAAACAAACAAACTTTAATTATGAAGAGGTTGCTGTTTTTTTTATGGCCCTTCCTTGTGGCGTCATAATTCTTTATTATGTGATGTAGGGGTTAACAAAGGTACAGAAAGCATCTCAAGACTTTCTCCAGAACTACTGGCTGAAACAGTGAGTTTCTTTTTATGTCTTTTTGTATTATTTTTGAGAGAGGATTATTCCCCCTCCTTTTGATGTACTTTTATATTTTGGTAATACAGAAATACATCCGGTAGACACATAGCCAACATCATATTTGCTTTGATTCTTAACCATGAAACTGATTAAATATTTAAACAAGGATTTCTACAAGCCCTCTTTACACACACACACTGGCCAGAAAAGAACCTGCTCAAATAGCCCACCTCTTACTGGCATTAATAATTTGTTATCCAGCATAAAAGCTGTTGATGCTGTGCTCAAGCTTCACAGGATATGGTGTGAGCGTCAGATGAATTGATAACCTAGTTTTGTAACTAATCTTGTCTGCAGTGTCAACACATTTTGAGTTATCTTCAAGGACAGACTAGAGGAATAGATTCAGCTGAAATTTCTGATGTGAGTCAATAAGTGGTGGTTATGGTTAATCTTTTACTTCAGGAACACATTTCTTCCAAGCTTAATACTGTTTTTCTTGTCCACAGGGTTTTCAAAGAGCTGGAGTCAGATTTGAACAAGATGCTGTACAGGACGTTATAAGATTCCTCTTGTTGACTTTTAGGTTAGTTTCCTGCTACCTAAGACCATAACTCTTCTTTTCTGCTGCCTGTTTTAGCCACATTTATCACCTTTATCCTTATCTATAGCTCTGTAAAATGTCATATTTTTAAGGATATAAATCCTGACCTGAGGTAAAATTTGTCTGTCCAGGGCAGCTGGGAAGAGCAAACTTTCTGCAGATGAGCTCGTCTCAAGACTTGAGAAAGGCCACAGCAAGGTGCCCAAAGCTTCCCTTCAGGTGTTGCACAGGTTGTGGAGTGAACGTGGTGCATTGGTTTGTAGTCAGCAGGAGGTCCAGGCCATGCTCAGCATCAATCAGGTCTGGCTGAGACTTTAAAGCCATGTTCTGGATCTGCAAATAGATCCTAATAATCTAAGTAAACAAAATGACAGCCAGGTTTGTAATTTTGATTTGTAGATTGTGGATATCCAGTGGAAACTTGGAATGGCGATGAGCTCTGACGCGTGTCGGTCTCTCAACTCTCCGTACGTGACCCTGCTGCTGAAGTTTGTCGAACCCTCTGGTCAGATTTGTCACAGGTCATTTGAGATGACCATTTCACAGTTCCAGGTCTGCATTTGTTGCTGCGAATGCTGTCTTGTTTGTGTAAATTCGGTTTTTCTTATTTGATGACGTGGTTTCTCTTTGCAGAACTTTCACAAGCAATTCAAGGAGATTGCAGCTGTTATGGAGACGGTGTGACAGTTGAAGCACATTGGAGCAAACACAATTGTCTGCTGGCAATTTAAAATGATTAAAGCTCTCTATTCATTAATGTTGCACTTCCTTAGTCACACTAATGGCGGCTGCACACTCAACTGTGCAGTAATTAGGTTAACTGAGTGAAAAATAAATCATATTGTACGACAGCTCAACACTCCTGAGCTGGTGTTCATTTTTAATGCTGTTTAACATTAAAATAACATATCATTACCGATTGTTTAACAACAAACACATCCTAAAACAAATATGGAGCTGAAATATTTAAGTCTACAACAGGAATAGACTACATTTGTTAGCTCAGCCTAATAAAATATCAGTTGGGTGTGAATCTGTTTGGCTTATTTGGGGAAAAACCCTGAAGGTGTGTCTCCTTTGTTACAGATTGTTCATTATTCCTGTTTAGTGCGCAAAGGTTTGGGACTGCTTTTACAGGTTTACAAGTCCTTGTCATTTGTGTCATGGTACGCTTGTATTCCAAGAATTGTTCCTGTTCTGTCTTGCATCATGAACAATGTTTCATTTATAAATGTATTATTACCGCAGGACAGAATTGAGCAATTCAAATCTTTGATACATCTCATTTGAATATTGTAGCCTCAGTCAGGTGCCAGAATTTAAAGGATTAACATCCATTATATTAGAACATTTAATCATTTAAAAATAAATTGTTGGACGTTCAGCTTCATTTGTTAAGCTGTCAGCTCTGGGTTTAGATCATTCCAAGATGTAAAATCTGTCCCATTTTTTTTCTTTTACTGCTTTTGCTGTGTATTCACACATTACTGCTTGTCTATAGTATATACATTTTCACTGGAACTTTGCAGATTAGTTTTGACTAAAACCACATTAACAAGAACATAATATCTTAATACAGCTGATGTTTATTTTTTTGTTTATTTTTAAAATACACACTCAGAGTGGGGCGTTTTTCTTAAAACTGAATCTGTCTATTTGGGTGAGTCAGCAGCAGTAATACTAATAATTAAAAAAAACATGTATGCTTTTTTTCTCATTTAGTGGTTGCATTTCATCAAATTGCTGCTAACCACTTTCATTAGTTATTTTTAACAAGATATTTTGTTGGCAAATTTTATGTGCAATGATGCCGCCACAACCCTTTGACTTCAGACAGTAACACCAGCACCTGTTTTTATCTAGAGCAGCTACATAAAAAGCCCACTGCAGTGTGAAATGGGGTTTGGAAGCCATTAGAGCTCTTCTGGCTCCTGCCTAAGTGATGATGTTAAATATGGCAGAGCTGCTATTTTTAGGATAGGTGGGGTGCCTGGAATGACTTTTAGTAGATGGGAAGTCCTCTGAATAGAAAAACACGTCTGATGAACAGATTTATCCAATTTGGAATCACACAGCCTTCACAAAAGCTTAATGAAGAAGTGCATATTCTTGTGCGGCCCTTGTGGAATTTGTATGTTTTAAGTGGTAAAAGCAGCAGCTGGAATTACAACAACCATGGCCCTGAGGACAAGTACCACGTGGGCTCCAAACATCCTCCAGACTACCGTGGAAGAGCGTTTCCAGTTATTTTGCAGAGTGGAAAGAGGAGGAGTTTGCCCCTGTCACGTTTCTCTCAGCGGCTCCGTCCAGCCCCCTCCTCCAGCACATGGGATGTTTGGGCGGGTGTCGACGGGCTGAGCCGCTCCGCCTCCCTGAGCGCTGTGGAAGAAAGGACCTTCACAGGCAGGCTGCAGGAAAAGACACAAAACGCGGAGGAAATTGACATAGCATTGAGAAATTGTTCACGCCGAAGGAGAAATTCTGTAAACAGACAGCGAACCGTTTAGAGTCCCGGGCCGACGCCGCGTAATTGCGCCGCACCAGCCGCGCGCTCAGGAAGGGAGGGACGCACGGCGCGTCAAAGAAATCTTGATTTCTCAGGGCGACTTGTGTTTACACAGAAGCCATCCACAGCCACGTTTTTGCAAGCAGGCTTGGTCGGGACAGTACAGTGCAGGACTGTTCAGCGTTGGAACCACTGGCCATGCAAACAGGACCGGGGAGCATCCTCTAGATACGCGATTTCGGTGAATTTGAAGTGTTTGAATGGAAGCAGCCCGTTTTTGAGAGGTTTTGGAGAACAGCTGATCGCAGGGTCGAGCACATGTTTTGCACATAGGTGAACTTTCACTGTGCATGTGGAACTGTTGCAGAGTATCCTCGACATCTGCGGGCTTCAGATAAAATATTGCGTTGCAATACATTTTTGATAGAATGATAGAATTTCAACACTTTTAAACTATTGTTATTTATTAAGCCACGCATCGCCCAAAGCCCGCTTGATCAACATGGAGAGTTTGGCAGAGAAGGACAACTGTTCTTCCAAATCCGGCAGGAGGTTCTCCTTGACTTACATCGGCTGGTCCGCGCTGGACAGGCGGACCACTCTGCCCATGCTGCCGTGGCTGGTGGCTGAGATCCGCAGGAGGAGCGAGAAGGGCGACTGCGGCCCCGTGGTGCAGCCGAGGGAGGTGCACCTGGTCCTTAATCCCCCTTTTGTCCGCTGCGTCCCCTCCAGCAGCACCAACTCCTCGGTTTTTATTTTTGAACACAAAGCGCAGCTCATCTCTCGCTTCATCCACAACAGCAATGACCTCACATATTTTGCTTATCTCCTGCGGGGCCAGCCGGACAACCCGGAGTCCCAGATGTCTTGTCACGTATTCAAGGCCTGCGACCCCAACCAGGTACAACAAAAAAAATTGCAATTCAAGAGCCACCACAAACACAGGAAATGCAGACGTTATATAGTTTAACTCTTTGCAGTGCACCAACAGCTTTGTCAGATATTGTCTCTCTGGAGCAACTAGCTTGATGAGGCAGCGGAAAACACGTTTTTATCATTAAAACTTTCAATATTTATTTACACTGATGGCACAGTTTTGAGGCTGGTATGCCATTTCTGTGATGTAGACAGACTAGTATCTTGTATTTTCCCAGCAGTGAAGACAATGTCATCTATTTTCCACATAAACACACTTTAGATTAATCTGTGTTTGCTGTGGTATTAAGGATTTAGGCTGGAGGGAGTGACAAATGGAGCATACTGATTTTTTTGGTTAGGTTAATCCATGCCTGTGTTCTCTTGAGGAGATCATACGTGTGCTGTGACATCAGCTAAGTCAGCATTTACGCACCAATCAGGACGCCCATTCTGATTAACACCGAGTTCACTGGTTGACATTGTCAGCATGTGTCGCTGCCTGAGCTGTCCCAACTGCTCCGATATGCATCTGCACACGAGTGAAAGTCTCTGCTGGTACATTAGGACCTCATTGTGTCAGAGCGATTTCTCACCTTCTGTAGGAGAAACTCTTCCCATCACAGTTGTTTATACTTGCTGGAAGGATCTTTTACAGCTCCAGACGCAGATGCTCACTTAGGCTCACGTCTCTGAATCAATCCCTGATGTTTTTTGCCTCGTGTCATGTTTCCAGAGTCACATGCCTGTCCTAAGCTGGAAGAAGTCAGAGAATTTGAGGCAGAAATGATTTTGAGATCCTTTCAGAGGCCTGGCAAGCATGTTGACTATAACTTATTGAGCAATATTACGCAACCCAAACTGGTTGGACAGCCAACGAGCTATAGCAACATGTGAACCACGTGCTGTTCTCTCAGTGTTCTGTGGTCACATCTGAAACACTGCTGGTCGTTTGGCAGGTATTTCCTGTAGGACGGGCATTCTTTGTTGTTGGAATTGTCTTTACTTTGTCGTACAAGAGGATGAAGTATTTAGACAGATCCCTCACGGGTGGGGAGGAAAAATGAATTATGCAATTGATGCAGGGAATGCTAATAAAGTTGTGTTTGCACAAGAAGGACATGTTTTAAAGTTTAACGCCAATAAAAGCTAATGAAAACAGAGTCTATAGAAATAGTTATTGCGCATGCTCAGTTTGTTTAAAAGGTTCTGCAAGTAACAGCTAGTTTGACTTTTCACAGCTTGAAATACGCCTTCTGTCCACATCGCATGTATCTGTCTGGTTATGCCTGAGCCGCCCACTCGGGAATCTCTGGATTCTGGGGGGGGATCCATGACAACCAACTCTGTAATATTTACCCTAGTTAAATGAAGTAAAGGGTTGAACAAGTTTCTCCCAGCCAGGAGCTCACAGAGGTTGTCATGGGAGGGAACTTCGGGGGAGTGCAGCCTTGGCTCTGTCAGTATTGAGCAGCAGCTGACAGTTGGTGTCTGCGCAGTGTAAACTGCAGGTCGGTGCATTTGGTTGCTGCCTTTGCTGCGACTTGGACCAAGGCCACATCAGCATTCTCTCACCGTTGCTTTATGGATGCTGTTCATCGGTCAGTGACGTGTTGTGACACAGTTGGCAGCCAAGTCAGGGCAAGAGTGACAGACACGACAGGAGTAGGAGACTGTTATCCTTGTCTTTGTTTGGACAATATTGTATTTTTTTTTTTTACCATTATTTGCAAAGAAGGAGGGAAGGGCCCTGATTTGTGCTACTGTTCAGTGGTTTATTCTGCAAATTGCCAAAAAAAGAGAGCCTACAGTCATTGCATTCTCAGCTGCATTTGACACGTGGTTTTAGCCATGGTGGTAGCCTTTTATCTTTGTTGTTAGTTGAGACACGAACTGTTAAAGTATGGTGCCCTGTTTGTCCTCCAGCACATAGAGAAGCACTGGAGACTGGGTGCTGGAGATGTTGATGAGAAATGAGCTTTGAACATGGTTGTGTTTCATGTTTGAAGTTTGTCTTCTGTTTGGCTGATGTTTATTGGCTCTAATGTTGCAAAAAAATAAAGTGCTTAAAAAAATCTGAAAACCTAGTGGGGTTAGTTACATGTTCATTTGACATGACCATTCACTGAGAGGGCTTAGGAGAGAGCTCAGAAAGGCCAATTCTCCTGTTTGTTTTCAGCTAAGCTTTAAATCCTCCGACGTTTATGCAGGCATGCCTCCCAGACCAGTCATCTTCACCATTGATGTTGTCGATAAAACTGGGCATTAATTGATTAAGCTGTCGCATAAACTCCAGCTGGAGGAACCTTTGAGAGATGGTTGGAGTGCTAAATAGACCCACACAAGTTCTACCTGTCTGTGCCTGTCTTCACTTGTGGAACAAGCACCTCTTCCCAGTTCTGGACTAGAAGGAATTAATCAAAGCAAAAGCGTCATCGAAAGCTAGGCGTCATCTTACCTATGCAAATTTCAGCAGCACAGTCAAAGGTTAAGGTGGAATTATGTTTTCCTCCCATGACACAGTTGAATGGACCGGGTGGTTCAGCTGTCATTCTCAGCCATCAAGGCCTTTGAATCAGTTTGACCTAGTGTCGATAGCGCTGCCTTAGCAGGGGATGAACCCTGACTCTGACCCCTAACCCTCTATCGTTTGGTTCAAAATCACACTAACTGACCATATAGTTTATTTGGGCCCACCCACACGCTAAACGGTCCTGCGAATCCATGCGCCGCCTTTAGACTCAGGTTTGAATTAAACATACAATGATCTAGAAACATGGTGTTAAGACCCCGGGTGATACCTTCTGTTTTTGTTTTCCACTTTTCATTTCTTCCCTTCTGCTTCTATCTTTCTGCCCTGGTCACACCTTGACCCCGTATTTAGTTACATAAGCCCTTCCCTGGTCTCAACTTGAAAAAACAGTTATTTGCTCAACAGCCGGCTTGCCCTTCCTATCAGATTTACCAGGATAGGTGTGTAGGCTCACTGTTTGTCTTGGGGCTTATTGTCACCGTACGCAGTCTATTTGTCTGACCTTGCCTCCTTCGTGCACTCTCACTTTTTCACAAGTAATGGCAATGTTCCAAATACATTAAGTCTGATTTGAAATGTTTTGTCAAAATTGTGGAAAAAACAAAAACCAAACAGATTTGAACATGCTGCACGTGCTGAACGCACCACGGTGTTAAAAAGGTCCGTGTGACCTTCGGGTGTGTGATTTCCTCAAGCCATCTGTTTTGTCTTCTGTAGTGTGTGGGAGTTTCCTGGCTCCTGCCTCTCCAGTGTTTGGCCTGTCTCGCCTTATGTAGTCAAATCTTGTAATGTTTACTTTTAGCGTTGCGTTATTTAAAGTGGTAGCATGAGGCCTGGACACACTGTTTGCTGATCAGAGCAGTGTTTGGGTGAAACAGGCCTGTCAGCTGTAATAGTTTATAACTTTATTTATTGTGCGTGTGCTTCATTTTCACATTTATGTATCAAAGACACAACCCAGGGGATTGTGTTTTATGGGAATATTCAGGGTCCAGCACTTGTTACAGTTAAATACTTGATTTGCCAGGATCATCATTGTTTGGTTATTCCAAATTAATACTCAGGCTGCTGTCATCCCTCGGTGTGTTGCTATTTTTGATGAAAAATACATGTGTGGGCAAAAATAAATAGACTAAAACTGTCACATGAGCAGTTCGGCACCGACTGGGCAGCTTTACCTTACCAGTATCCCCCCGCCGTCATTACTGAGCTCGATCATATAACAATGAAAGAAGGCTGGTGTTTGGGGACAGTGTGGATCCAGAAGAGTTTAAGTTCCGAACCAGTGCAGTATGCATTACTGTTTACGTCTGCATGTGAGGTGAGGGGTGGTGACCAGTCATTCAGATTATTGTGTTCATCCTGGCATTTTTCTGTTGCTGTTTAGTTCCTCACAATAACATATTGTGTACAATAACTATCATTGTTATTTCCCACATTTCTATCTTCATACACATCATATCTTATCATTCCATCCTTAAGGTCTCTGAGGTGATTAGCAGAATTCGCCAAGTGTCCAAATCTGTCCTAAAGGGAGATGCCAAGCCCAAACAGGAAGCTGATGAAGCCTTCTACAACTCCCAGAAATTTGAAGTGCTTTACTGTGGCAAGGTAGAACAAACAACAAACCCCCACTTGATGAATATTTCCGCATGACATGGCGCCGCTGCTCACTATGAATGTTCAACTCCAGGTGACAGTGATGCACAAAAAGGCTCCACCAACCCTCGTCGACGACTGCATCGATAAATTTCATCAGCATGAGGTCGAGCAAAAGCGCCTGCGCCTGCTCAACGGGCAGCGGGGGTCCATGGAGCACAACCCTGTGGAGTTTCTGATTGGAGGGGAAGGAGACAAAGTCCCCCCTTCCCTGACTGAGCGAGGAGAAGATACGGAAAGTGCCGGAGTGGATGACACTGCAGGAGGTGGGTTCAGGCGGATTGACTACACCTGAACTGAGCAATATTAAAAAAAATATAACAGCCATTGAAAAAAAGTTCTGTATTAAATTCAGTTCAAAGCCTGTGCAGCAGAGGATCTTTTCCTGAGTGCATCCTGGAGGATTCTGGGTTCGAGGAGCCTCAGGAGTTCCGTACACGTTGCAGCAGCCTGGCTGGCAGTCTTCAGATGAAACCAGGGGAAGGTGTCATCATGGGCCCCCCACGCCGCCGACACTCCAGCGCACCAAATCACGTTCAGCCGTCCAATGCGGAAAAGAACCGCACGATGCTCTTTCAGGTACACGCAATGAAAAAAAGCGCACGGTAAAATCACATGCTTCTTATCTCTGTGTCCGGCCAACGGCTGAGTTGGTGGCGTGCCAAGAATCCTGTTTTCAATCACAGTAGTTTGCAGTAAGCTGAAAGGAATGGACACCGCACATCGTCAATGGAATGTTTATTTTAGGATTTGTTTTTTTCTGTAGAAGTATCAGAATTTAAAAGCCAAGATTTCTTTCAGATGGATGTGCTTTTCCTCACATTTTCCCCTGAAAACCATAGTTTTGATTCCCAGTGTCCTGCCATAATTGCAAATGCGGTTTACTTCAAGTCAGCGTCATTTGCCATTCTCCTTGCTTTTAGTTCAGCTGCCGGTTCACTTGCTGCTATGAATCATTTTTATGCTCAGGTGGCTGGCAGCTTTAATGCTCAGCATAGCTCTGCTCTGTGTTGCTGTTTCAGTCTGAAGAGGCTGTAAATTTCAAGGAGAAATACTAACCGACTACTCCCATAAAAATGTAAGGCCCTGACTTCGTAATAAGCATACAGGGTACAGATTAAGGCAGCTGCCGACCCAGCGCACCAAACTCATGAGGCTAATTTTAAAAAGTAGACCGCGGCGCTCAATATGACACCCTTCACAGAAGCTAATTATTAGAAAAATCATTGGTGCAGACTTTTGGACCTTTCCTTTCAGAGCAGACAGACCTGATCCGTTTTGATATTAAGTATCCGTGCAATTTGTTCACGGCAGATGTTTTGCGAGTGTTTATTCACATGTCTGGTAACGTGCGTCCTGTGTTCCAGGTGGGTCGTTTTGAAGTAAACCTCATAAGTCCTGACAGTAAAACTGTGGTGTTGGAGAAAAACTTCAAGGATATCTCCTCCTGCTGTCAGGTTGGTTTATTTTTACCTCATATTACCCACTCTTCTCTCCATTCCTCTCGTTTGTCTTCGCTGCTGTCCAAGCTCAAAAGCAAGTTTGGTTTGTGCAGATGCCAAAGCTTCCATTGCCTTACCTTCCATATTCACAGTTTGGAAGATTTTTAGTTTTAAAATCAATTATTCCTAATCCTATTGTGTTGGATATAAAATCCACTCATGTTTTGAATCACTCAAGAATCAGGAAGACAGAAAGTTTTTACTTCTCGTTTGCGTGTATCTGTGTTGTTGTGACGACGCTTCTTCTGGTTTCATGTTTTGGTTTTGTGTTTGTTGCAGGGTATCAAGCATTCGGACCACTTCGGTTTCATCTGTCGGGACCAGCTGGAGTCTGGGCCCAGTCAATATGTGTGCTTTGTTTTCCAGTGTGCCAGTGAGTCCCTGGTGAGTCACACAAGACTTGTGAAAGAAAATAACCTTATCCTCTTATTTTGAGCCCCGCAAACCTCTCTGTGTATGTATGTGTTGTCACATTTGTGCACGTCAGGTGGAGGAGGTGATGCTTACGTTGAAGCAGGCCTTCTCTACAGCAGCAGCCCTGCAGAGCAACAAAACAGAGATCCAGCTATGTGAAGCCTGCCCCATTCATGACCTGCACAAACTCTGTGAGCGGATTGAAGGTGATTCTAACCCGCTGGACCTGTCTCTGGCATTATTCATGAACATAATGATCCTTGGGGTCCTTCAGAGGGACAGATAGACAAAAAAAAATCTGAAAATGAGATGATTATTTTGCCCTCCTCTGTCTCCAGGTCTCTACCCACCCAGAGCAAAGATAGCCATCCAAAAATATCTCTCCCAGCTCACCGATAATGAACAGGCTGAGATTTTTGAACGGGTTCAGGTACTCTTTGCTGAGCTGAGACAAAATGCAGACACTCTTCTTATTTTGGTGTCAGTAGCTTATTTTTAGAGGTTATGTTTTCCTGTGTGCAGAAATTAAAGCCCCGGTCAGACCAAGAGGAGAACGAGCTGGTGATTTTTCATCTGAGGCAGCTGTGCGACAACAAGCAGACGTCCCACGTTCACATCGGAGAGGTGTGTCAGATACATGCGCACCCTAACTATGGTGTAAAAATATCACCCTTACAAAAATAGGCTGCACTCATTATGCACTCACGTTAATGTGTCACAATAGCTGTTAAAGAGTCGCTTCTGAGCTTAACTTTGCACAAGTGAATGAACCACACGTTAACTGATAAAACAATTACTCCTTAGATTTAACAAAACCTGGTTGAGTTAAAGTTACCCAGTGCTTTGTGACCCTGCACTTGCTTGTATTTTAAGTTAAGGGATATTTCGCAATGGTAGCACAGCTTGATCAGCTCTTTTCAAATATATGTATTTTATAAAAAGTTAAACAAACTCTTAAGGTCTATATTGATATCCACAATCAGCCCAATTGGATTCTTTCAGTATGTTTTACTGTTTTCAATAATTAACACTTTCCTGTCTGTGAATTATTGAATCATGTTGCTGACAAAAAATAAGGACATGTGTCTTAGACTTTTGGCTCTGTCTGGGTCTGCGCCATGATGCGTTTGTGTGCATTCATAACCAAAATAAGCTTTAGCTAGCAGAACATTTTCTCATTATCAAAAGTGATAGAAGCATCTTAAGCCCTTGAAATCCAGGAAACAAACCTTTGTCCATAGTATTGCTTGCAATGTTTTGAAGCTAGCGATTGCACTATTGTAACATTCCATGACCTTCTGGGTTTGGGGCATGTCAGTAAAGTATGGCAGGGTTATGGATTGCTGCGCGAGCGTGATGTAGCCTGAGGGGTTGTATGTTAAACATTATCAGTCAAATAACAAAGCCCACACCACAGGCGCTCGATTATTGTTCCACCATGTGCTTTGCTGTTTTATTCCATCTCTGAGTTCTTAATATAACATCTCTGCAGGGCCATTGGTTTACTGTATCTGCCATGACATTTGTCAAACTTTGTTCATTAATCTGTCAGAATGCAGTGAGCAGCGCGTCAGGAGCAGACTCCTCAGCTAGTGCCAGTCGCTTCAAACTTGATCTCCTCAAGAATAAAGCACGCACCTCCCTCACCAACTCTCTGGAGAACATCTTTGCAAGGGTGGGTGTGAGGCGATACTCTCTTTTATTATTAATAGCAGGCTTTCTGTCCTGCCCTCCCCTGCCCGTTGCCTTGTTTTAAACCAAATCCTTCCTGTTATTGTGTGCTGTACTGTGTGCATTCCTGTGCTGTCGTTCCTCCACCCTAAACGGAGGGCATTTATTGCTCTATATCGTTCATGTGTCTCTCTGCTTTGCCCCTCGCTGTATTTGTGTCATTGGAAATGAAGGGATTTGGACTTAACCACATCTGCCAGTGAGGCTGCAGAGTAATTGCTTCTCAGAGGCACACAGGCAGCCCTGGATCCCTGCTGCCATCTGTTATCCTTACACACTGAAACTGCTGACAGGCTTCATTTCAACCAGAGCAAAAATCAAACATTTTTCTTTTTAATTTTTTGCACCAAGTACATTTATAAGTCAATATTGATTAAAAATGAGCCCTATAGCATTTCCAGGGCTTCATGCTGTGTAACCATTTCTGTCACCAGGGTGCCAGCCGGATGCGGGGGCGCTTGGGAAGCATGGGGAGCATTGGCAGTTTTGAAAGGGTAAGCGTCCCCGACGGACGACGGGCCGATACTGCAAAAGCGTTCTTTCTCTCTATGCAGCAATCCATAAGCCATTGAAGGTTGTTGGTCCCACTGCTTCACTATAAAATATGGAATGAGTGAGTGATGAGGTTAAAAAAACACACCACCGATAACAGCAACATACAGACTGTGTGCAGTTTGAAGAAAAGAAGCAAAGTTAAAATAAAAACAGGCATTATTTTTCCATTACACTCTTTGAAAAGCGTTACTGAAGATCATTTATCTTTATCATCAGTCCAGAGCCAACATGACATATTCCTTATTCCCCTTAAGTCACCTGCGTCTTGTGTGGTATAATTGTTGACTTTCCTGGCACTCATCATGCAGTTGTAATCACGCAGGGCAATCTTTACCATTGACAAGATCCTCCTTACATTTGTTTGGCCTTGAGGCCCCTGTAAGCCCTGCCACTATTAGTTCACGATGGGCAGAAGAAAGTCACGTGCACGTATCAACCTGAGGTTTGTGCTGATGTTCTTGCAGGAAATCCATGTCATGATGTCCAGCAGTTTTGAGCCATGCCTGTCCTGACTTCCTCTTTGGCCTGTCACAAGACACAGCACAAGTGTCTGATTCACAGATTCTCCGAGCAAATCCGTTCGACCAGTATTTACTAAAAGCCTGCAAATTAGAGTGTAACTGTAGTGCTGCTTGATAACATGGTGCGCCACAAAGACGGGCCTTCTGGAACTTGAACAGCGGTGCCAGATATGTCGAGATGCTACTAATGGCCAATTTATTCATATTCATCTATAGGTTATATTTAGGCTGAAATATAAAACAGAAATGTCTGTCGGAAAATGCAGGAAATGGTGTCTGAAAGTGGCATGGGAGGAGATTGGTGGGATTTTGCATAGACCTGCTCCCCTGAGCGTTCTCTCCACCAATGGTGGATGATTGTGTGAGTCACAGGACATTGGCCATTAGAATACAATAGATGTGGAAGTGCTGAAGGTTGTCTTGGCATGGGGCAACGGCATGTCGGAGAGCTGCGAGTGGATCGTTTGAACTAAAATGAGACAGTCAGTGAGGGCACAGCGGCAAGGTGAGTGCAGCCCAGTCGTGCGACTGGAGGCGGTGTTTGTTGTGCTTGTCGGTTGTGCTGATGTGCTTTCAATACCAGAGACACGGGGACGTACCGCCCCCCCTCGCCATTTTGTTACGTGCGTGCAAGTGTTTGAAGCAGATCTATCTTTGTCCTGTTTAGCAGGATGAGGAATCTCCGGGGCCCTCCCCTCCAGGTTCTCCCCCCACCTTTGCTGAAAATGACCCGGAAAATGGCGTCCAGTTCCGCCGGCGTGCCCACACCTTCAGCCACCCACCTGTGAAGAAACGCATCTCCTTCGAGGGCCAGTCAAACAGCCAGAGCAAGGCTGCCCTGCACAGGCAACAGTCTGTAAACCCCGAGCTGCTCCAGAGCAGGTACCCTGGTCTTTAGGGGGGGTGATAGGTTTGGTCTGAAGGGAGGAATCAGGGCAGAATATCCTCTTTATTGATGTTCCCCAACTGTTCCCAATACCTTATGCCACATGACTTTCAAGCTACAATGATATACAGTTAACCTTTGATTTCACATGATATAATGTATTTGCGACACTTTGATCAGGCCTGAATCTCCCACCTCCTGTTCCAGTACCGCTAAACAATAGCATCACATGTTTCCTGTCAACGTTTTGCTCGCTGTGCTCTAAACAGAAGCCCCATCTTTTGTGTGATGTTTGTTGTGTTTATGTATCATTTCATTTTGAAACATCTTTTTTTTGAACTGTTGACTTACCCAGTCCCACGGCTGTCTCCTCAAGAACGCGCAGCGTTTCGGAGAGCGAGTCCTCCTTCAACCTCCCCTCCTCTTTCTCCGCTCCCACTTTCCTGAAAAGCATTTACCAGGGTTCACTGGGCTCCCTGAGCTCCCTGGCAGACAGTGGGACCCTCAAGAGGTGAGAGGGCATTCTCAGAGGAGCCGCCCCCACATGCATTAGGCCCACATGCATCAGCCAGGGACAGAGGGGATGGGTGGGAGAGTGGGCCCAAACCTTTTACAGCTGAACTTTTTTGTACTTCCTGTTTGCAAGCAGCATTTTCTTCATGGTGAAAATTCACCACACTATACTATATCCCTTTTTCTTTTCATTTTTTTCCACCAATTGAAGAAACTGCCTTGGCCATTTCACCATTTTGCGGGGATGCAAGTGGCCCCTTCTCTTTTGGCATTTGCATGTAAATTGAGGCATTTTGCATGTTAAACTGTTTTTCTACTGTGTCATTTCTTAGCTATATTCCGTGCTTATGCCAGCCCCTCTTTTTGAAATCTCGGGGGGGGACCCTTGGCACCATCCAGACTAACTCTGCATTTGTTTTGAGAGGCTATGACTTTTATCAGCACGGTAATGTAGTGTGTTTAACAGGCTGTGGTTGGTCTGTGGCAGCACCAACCCGAGAGGGTCCTCTGTGTCTCGATGGTAAAGGTTAATAATTCCATTATGAATGAGATGCAGTGGTGCAGACCGGTGTAAATGTCACTACACAGGATGCACGACTCCCTAGAGAGCAGCTTCGTTTTAGTCTCTGAGCTTTTTAATTGATAATGCAGCTGAAGGCAGAAATGCTACAGGAGCTCATTTTGCCCCTGATTATGATTAGGAGTTAAAAACTATGCCCTGTTGGGGTTTGGGATGCAAAATGTGCGAGCATATTGAATTTGTACTCTGATGCTGTATTTTCTGTGATTTTCTTTTCATCCCATAAAAGCCTCAAAAATGAAAGATGACAAAGGGAAGCATTTAACTGTAAGATTCACTGGAAATTCAGCAGAAGAGCTGAAATGGTGAAGACTGTTGTGACATTTATTCCAGTAATTCATTTCCTTTTTTGCCCTGTCCACATGACTGAGCCTCACTGACGCTAAATGTTTGGCATTTAAATTTTGGAGAAATATACTGCAGTTCAAGTCATTGGGGCAATATATGTTGTTCTTGGGATTTTATTCCATTTTAGTAGCATTAAAGTGTGTATATTCAACAGAGGTCAGCAGCAACATTGAAACCTAATACAGAGGCTCAGTCTTCTCGCTTTAGCTGGGAGCTTTTACAGTTTACCAAAGGACACATTTGCTACAATGTGTTGCAGTGTCTTGGGTTAATTTTGAGGCTTGGATACGATCATCTGAAGTGAACTTGAAAATATCAAGTGTGAAGCGAAGCCGCCTCTCCCCGACTAACGAGCCCTTAATAATTTTCTACAAAACAAAGAAGCATGTATGCAGCTCACCTCTGGTCGTTTATGTGGCTGATTGACGTTTACTTCTGTTTTATCTATTTTTTTCTGCTTTCATAACTCGATTACTGCTGGTTCAATCCTTGGGACATTAGTTACTTCAGCACATTCGTCTTGAATTGTTCACAAAATTTTCAGTTCAGATCCGTTTAGATGTTTGTGACCTTTTGTTTGTGTGAGTCGAGAGGACAGGTATACATATATTAGTGGCTGCATGTTAGAATGCAGCTTAGAAAGAGTGATGTGTAGGCTGATACTGGACTCATTTATCAGGTTTCTTCTCTTGTAGCAACGGTGAAGGCAGGAAGAGAACCCTTTCTAGCTGCAGTAATGACTCGCTGAGCGGGGGGCTGCCTCCGACCCCACGCAGGGTCTCCTGGAGACAGAAGATCTTCCTCAGGGTTGCATCACCGATGAGCAAATCACCTGCACCCATGCACCACCCAGGTCTAGCAACACAACATCCAACATTATGTTTTTGGTTTAAAGAAATCTTCTGTGGCAAAAGCAGGGATTGCATATATGCTAATGTAATTTTTTAAAAGTAACTATGCCAGTGTAATGCAGTTTTGATTATTTATCTTGAGAAATTGTTCCTTAAATGTTTTTACTGCCTTTTCCTTTCCTTCATGTTGTTGAATATTGATTTCCAGACGACTCTAAAGGCCAGGAGTTGTTGCCTCTTTCTCCACATTCAAGAAGATCTGTTATGGACCCATCAAGGCATCTGCTTCCACCGGGGGAGAAGCCCAAGAGGACCTCAGCTGACTATCGGGCCCTATGGAAAACTGCCATCCACCAGCAGATCCTACTTCTGCGCATGGAAAAGGAGAACCAGAGACTGGAAGGTGACTCAAATATGCCCATCAACTTAGAAACATTTGGCCACATTCATGGTGTATAATGGCCTTTGCCTTATTTATGTGAAGTTGTTTCGGTTAAAAATCAGCCCCATTTAGAATGAATGGTTCACTTTGTTAAATTTTTCTTTGGTCACTTTTTTTTATTCTCCTCTCTTGACAACAGCTGTGTTTTTTTTGTCTTAAATATTTAACTTATTTTCGCTATTGTGTCATGGTGTCAAGCAGGAGGTTTTTAGGTCATTAGCTGTGCACACACAGTGCACCCAGTAGGCAACCACAGGCAGATATATCCACATGCATGTATGCACGCATGCACACACGCACACAAACACACAAAAATACATAATAGTTTAAAGGGGATATTTACATGCATGTAAAAAAGCATGTAAAAATGTGATTTAAGCTAATTGTTTGAAATGTCGCCCTCTAACGGCAGAGTGTAATTAATGCACATCTAACAGTTTATGCGCCAGATCATCTTATATTTGTTATTCATATCCACTTCCTCTTACAAAAACATAAGAAAAAGATTACATAAAAGCAGAATGAAGTATAAAATAGAAAACAGGGGCCATTGACCCAAATAAACGCAAAATTCTGCATTTTTGCAGTAAAGATGCAGGAATCAGCTCTCCAAGTCCAAGCATAAACAGATAATAATATATAGTAGTAATACCATTTATATATTATATATAACATTAATAACAGTAGTAAAAGCTTATACTGCTTTATACCAACATATCTTTTTTCTTTGTATGTTACTATGACACCATTGATGGTCTGAGAACCTATCTCTGAGTAACCATTTTCTTTAGAAGGTAAGAGTGTTTAAAGAGAATATACAATTAAAAAGGCATAGGTCTTTGCATGACTTTGGGTGTTATATTTATTAAAATCAGCAGATCTTGTTTGCATGACCATGTAGAATCACACTTTGTGCTGCTCCTTTGTATTCATTAGTCCCTGTCCCTCTCTCCACTGTCTTTGTGTAACGGGGCCTTCAGCATTAAAGGTTCGGTTATGATGTGGATAACATGGCTTTTTTTCCCATCCCTGGCTTACAATGATAACTAGTAATATAAGCTAAAAGGGAATATATTCACACTGTAGGCTGTCCTGTGGTGTTCTCTGATGCGTCATATGACTTTTCAGTAACAAAGGGTTTTTGTGTATGCGTTGCCATTCAGGTTTGTGTATTTATGTATGTACGTGCATCTCTGATTGGTTGTCTGGCAGCGAGCCGTGATGAACTGCACATACGCAAGATGAAACTGAACTATCAGGAAGTGGGCCAGTGCTCCAAAGATGCTCAGGCACTGTGGGAGAGAAAACTAACAGCCCCAGGCAGAACAACTGTTCAGCAAGATAAGAAGGAGTTATACCATGCGCTCTGCCAAGGTGAATGATGTGTGTGTGGGTGTGTGTACATTCATTTGCTTCCCTATATGAATGTCTTCTTCTGTTTTTCTTCTTTATGCGCAGGTGTTCCCAAGAACAGACGTGGGGAAGTTTGGTTGCTTCTTTCCTATCAGCATCGGCTCCGCCACAGGCTGCCCCAGCGTCTGCATGCCCCAGACACACCCTATCGGGATTTGCTGAAGCAGCTGACCGCGCAGCAACATGCCATTCTGGTGGATCTAGGTGTGAAGGCTTGTGGAATCAGAAGAAACCCAAATAGTATCATTCCCAAAAAATATATTTATCGTTTGCAAAATGTATGTTGATCATCTTTCCTCCTGCTCAGGGCGGACCTTCCCCACCCACCAATACTTCTCAGCCCAGCTGGGTGCAGGGCAACTTTCCCTCTACAACCTCCTTAAAGCTTATTCTCTGCTGGATACAGAGGTACACGTGAAGATCTTGTTTCCTTTGCATCACTGCAGGAAGTTCAGGGTGTGGTGAATAACACTGTTGTCGTTGGCGCCACATAATCTGCTCTTGTTCCACCACCAAGGTTGGTTACTGTCAGGGTATCAGCTTTGTAGCCGGAGTGCTGCTGCTTCACATGAGCGAGGAGCAGGCCTTTGACATGCTGAAGTTCCTCATGTATGACCTGGGCATCAGGCAGCAGTACAAACCAGACATGATCTCTCTGCAGGTGAGCGCACAGACACCTCACATTATCCTCCTGAAAAGAAAACCCAAGTGGTTGTTCCTGCAAGAAATTTGCTTAAATATTTCATTTACTAAGTCTAATGGCAGTGATCAAGCTTTGCGTCATTTGGATGAGGGGAAAAAAATAATCCCTCCCAGCATTAAAGATAAATGAACGCCAATACCCCATACGTCCTACTGCCCCCACCACATTTGAAAATCAAATATATCCCCCTCAACTCAAGATCAGTGGTTTATTTTAATCTATTCTTCTTGTTAAAATAGGCCCCCTTTTACTAGGTAGGAACAGCAAACGGTAGTCAAGCGTCCCCACCTTAACTCACAGAACACCTGCATTCCTCTCCTGTTAGCTTGGGTTAAACATCAACTGTCCTGTTGGGGCAAAGGATCAGCAGGTATTGTAATGTTTAATCCACATCAGGTAACTATTTAGCTGAGGAGTGTCCTGCTTTAGCGCGCTGCGCCACAGTTCATTTCTCTTTTTTGACCCCGTTGTATAAAAAGAGGAACCCTGTGTTGCGTTGTGAAGTGCGCTGGTTCAGCGGAGGAGGGGATAAAAGGTATTTCTTCTTTTTTTGTACAGGTCAGGGAATTGAAAGACTAATAACAGCTTAATTTTAGCATAGCAGATGGCTTCTACTTCTCTTTTTGTCTGCTGTCCATCTAACACTTCAGGTTTAGTGTTTCTAGTTGGAGTTAGGCGGAATTCATGCTGCAGCAAAACTCTAAACCTTAAAAACCTGCTCGGATTAAGGAGTTTTCCAGTTTGAGTGAAGGTTTTTTGCCCACCATTTCTCCTTCCTGCAGATCCGGATAGATCCGTTTGTCATAGCCCAGCATGTTTAGACTCGTGTCTGTTCAGTTGCTTCCAATGTATGCCAACGCTTTCACGCGCTCTCCATGCTATCACAGATTCAGATGTACCAGCTCTCCAGACTGCTCCATGACTACCACCGCGAGTTGTACACTCATCTCGAGGATCACGAGATCAGCCCAAGCCTTTACGCAGCACCGTGGTTCCTCACACTCTTCGCCTCACAGTTCCCACTCGGCTTTGTGTCGCGTATTTTTGGTACGATTACATGTTTTTAATTAACCAAATACATGCTGATCAAACAATACTATTTTCACATTACATGCAAAGCATATTTAGTTGTGTCCATGCTGCTTCTCTTTCAGATTTTGTATTCGTCCAAGGGACTGGAGTGATATTTAAAGTGGCACTCTGTCTGCTGAGCAGCCATGAGGGGGAGATAATGGAATGTGACAGCTTTGAGAGCATTGTGGACTATTTAAAATCTACACTTCCTGCCCTCAGTCAGTCACAGATGGAACAGACTATTGCAAAGGTATAAGCTGCAGAAAAGAATGTACACATTTAAAATATTTGTCTAGGCTTCCTTTGGGAAAAAAAAGTACAATTGCACTTTTTAAAAGCAAAACTTGTGCTCCTGTCTTGACATGTTTATGGTCCTCTTTCCTCCTGCAGTAACAAACTGCCAGCCAGAGTGATTTTGATACGTAAAGTGTTATTTTCTGCCCACACAGAGGAGGATTTAGGATCCTTCCTTATCACTCTGCCATCGCAGCTGTGGCTCACATTTCTTTCAGCTCTTTATTTTAGATCTGAGTTCTCAGGGTGTGGCTGTCAGCAGCCTGTCAGGGAATAATTTACAACAAAGTTCAAAAGAGTTCACCTGAAAATGGTAACCAATAACTTTCCACCCTGTCCTTCAAAAGAAGCTATACGAGCTGAAAGACTGAATTGAATTTGCATTCATGTGCTAAAGACCATCCAAAATTATGTGATCACATAGATCCCATTGTCTCACTTCTTGTTCCTCAGGTCGTGGATATGGACATCTCCAAGCAACTGCACGCATATGAAGTGGAGTACCATGTCCTGCAGGATGAGATGCTGGATGCAGGTGCTGTGTTGGATGACTCTGACCGTCTTGACAAGCTGGAAAAGACCAACATGCAGCTGAAAAGGCAAAACATGGACCTGCTGGAAAAACTTCAGGTGAAGAAATAAATAATTACAGCCTAATCTGAATGTAATTGTAGACCTCTAAGGTTTGAAAAAATGTTTGAAATAGAAGTAATTTTACTGCTTATATCACTGATGAATGGGGAAATTTATATTTAAATGGATATTTTGACTTCTAGTTATTGTTCCGATTACTTTGAGTCATTTGAGGTTCACTACCTGTAGATGGCAGTAAACCACAAGAGGAAAATAACAAGGAAGACTTTTTTTCTCCTGCACGAGCTCTAAAATATACTTTCATCCACATACAGTTTTGTTTTGATCAATGTAGACTTGTGCTTTAAACCTAAAAAAGTGATTAATTACCCTTTAAACTTTAAACACAGACAACATTCATAAAAGAAAGGGACCAAACGGACACCTCAACACCCAGTTTTTGTCACAAACGTGTGATATCAGCTGTCAGTTTGAGAAGTTAGTTTGCAACAATACAATTCTGCCATAGTTAATTTTAGCCTACTCTGTTCTCTTTTGGAATAAAGTTAATGCATTTTCCAGTAGAGCATGTTTGTCTTAACATTGTCTGTTTCAGGCCAAACAGTGATGGCCTTCAAAGAAATGTTGGCCTGGAGCCCTTTGCTATTCACAGCTTGTGTCTGCCCTCCATTTAAATTTGTGTTTTTACATAATATCCTGTATTTCATGTCTGTTGACTCCAGGCTGCGAGGCAGAAGATTCAGTCGCTGGAGACGAGTGTGGAGAACTTCCTTTCTCGGGAGAGCAAAATGAAGCACATGATTCGCTCCTTGGAGCAGGAGAAGGCAGCTTACCAGAAGACCATTGAACGCATGCGCTCATGCCTTCCCCTTGACACTCCGACAGATGTGGAGATGACCCAGATCAAAACAGGTCCCAACGGGAAAGCCAAAACTGAAGCCAAGAAGCCCTGACGGCAGCCGGGGGCTGGCTGCTCTGCCGCGCGGACTCTGAAGCGATGAACTTCACTTTAGCGAAAGGAAAACCACCGCCATTGTTATATAGTTTTACAAAGGTTGCAGCACTTTTTCAAATTTGTGATGACTGGATTAATCACGTCCAGACTGTATGATAAGTATCTGCGGCTCATACCGTAGTGGTGGGAGGATGTTTGCAGTTATAATAGCTACCAGACTGTTCCTGTCTGTGCATCAGAGCCGCTGCAGCTCCTCTGCTTTGGTGCTTTATTGAAGGTGAGATCAGAACAAACAATCTTCTCTATTGTGGTCTTCACATCTGAGAAATTTGTCTTTCTGGATGGTTTTGAGTAGCACCTGGATGCCTTTACATCAAATTCATTATCCCCAAGACGAAAAAACAAATATACTAAACAGATGGTGCAAATAAATCCCTCTGAACTCCATGTTCAACTTAAAGTTATTGCCACTGTGTCATTCAACAGCTGGCAACCCCCACAGGACCCTACTGTCTATTATTTTTTATTTCTTTGTAACATTATTCCTTCTGTTCTCTTGATTTTTCTTTTTTTGTTTTGTTTAACTGCCTTTACGTGACAAATATTGAGTAACTGTTCTTGCTGCATCTGAGGAGGAAGTGCTTCTTCCAGAATGCAGACAGGATGTGAGGTTCTCTGCCTCCTTGGTTTCCTGTGTGACTGACCGCAGTGTCTACCGACTCAGAGTTCACACTTTAAGGGGGACAGCAAAAAAACAGGGAGGGCAGACTTGCATGTGCACCACATGTACATGCTTCTGATGATGTCATCATCTCGACAAAAAACTTGTGCAGCAACAAGTATCTGGTGATTGCTCTGCAATCTAGAATGATCAGCCATGCTCCAAGAGTGTAGGGGAAGGAGCTTCAAGGTGGTTCACTTTCCTTTTGATCCCCCGGCGTCTTATACAGACAGTAACACACAGCGTCTGTATGTAGGCTGTCACATATACACAGGCCGTTCAGTATTCTGACTGAATACCCAGGCAGACAGTTCAAATGAGTTGTCCCTGACTCCTCAGGTTTGTTTTATCCCACCTCCATGGCTGACTCACCATTGCGCTACTGCTACCATGCTGTTCATGGAGAAAACAAAAGCTCTGGGCTTCATTTTTCTGCCATAGATCAAGAATGAACGTCCATGATAAGAAAAAGAACTTACTTCCCGTCCTTGTCAATAAGCTGCAGTAATGCTTTTTCTTGTCACTTTCTGTGTGGTTATTGTTGAACTTTGGTTTAGGATGGCCCGTCATGCAGTCAGTCTATCAGTTTATGCTCAGGTGCCCAGTTTATGTGCCTATGTGTGCAAACTTGTTACAAGAAACCACTTAATGTTTAATGGTGCATCCTGCCTTAGCTGATGATTCGTTCTTTGCTGACTGTGGTGATTTGGGGTGAACCAAACCTTTCATGCACAACCAGCCTATAGAAACCATCACCATCATTCAGAGTTTAAACAGAGCCACCTAGAAGAGTAGCATAGGTTCCCTCCCCTTTTAGACAATTTTGCTTATTGTGCTTATATATCATACTTTAATGCGTAACCAAAGATGTGCTTGAACCCATGCTGAATCAATCTTTATCCAGCTGCAATATGTTGTATGTTGAAAAAACTGTGCAGGTTTCTATTAAGACTAAAGCTTGAAGGTATTGGCACAAACGTCTCACAGACTTGTTTACCAAATCCTGTCTTACTCCTGAGTGCCAAAAATTAACTGCAACCTTTTCTCCAACAATCCCTGATGATGCCTGTGAAGGGTCTGTTTTACATCACTTCTTCAAAATGTTTAAATAATACACTTGTTATTTTGCTATCAACACGAGGGCTACACACAAGCAAAGCAACTGTTGTACTTTCTTGAATAAATTCTTGCCTTGTTTTCTGTATACTTGTGTACCATCTCTTTGACTTCTCATAAGAAAATTTCATTTCTTCACTTTTTTGCAGGTATGTGCGACCAAGCCGAAGCAGTCTCAGTGTATCGTTGGTGTGTGTTATATAAGACTATAGACTTTGACAGTTTAAGAGTCTATTTAAAGATGTTTCAGTTGTCTTGCAGTGCAAGTAGACTGTCCAAAAAAGAGGGGAAAAAAGGATTATATTTCCAACTTGTTCGACCAGGTGTGGGTGCTGAATCATCCTATCAAATGATGGTTTAACTCTGGGATTTAAACCGTCAGTTGACAAGATGATTCTCTGGGTCACCGGGATAGAGAAACCTACAGAAATCTCAGTCTGTTCCCCCCAAAACGCAAGTGGCAACGTGTAGTCATAGAAAAGTAATCAGATACTATGATTGGTGAAGCTTCTGTTTACAGAAACTGATAAAATGGCATCAAAAGTACCGTTTATAAGACTTTTAAAAAACTGTAACAAGAAACAAAAATACAATTAAGAAAATGTTTATGCAACTGTAAGATACATATTGATACATTTTTCTATTAATTTTTCATGATTGTAATTATTATTGCTCACTATTTGAATGTGAGACGCTCTGTAGTTTATGCATATGGACGGACAGGGAGAGGCTCATAAAGACAGCGACCGCGAGACCAGTCATTGTTTTTCTGGGAGGGTCTTACCCAGAAAGACTGCTGAGTGCCGCTCTGATCGCCCTCTGCCAAGCCTGGAGCTTGTCACACATAAGACACACAAATGCTGCCAAACAGGAGCCTATCGCACACTAAACAAAAGAGGCCACATTCCTGGCGTATTCCCACACGAGGTTACATCCTGCAGCAAGGGAAGAATGGGATGCTGGGAATTCACTGGGGATCTGCTGAGAAGGACACTTCCTCCACCGAAGGTCTTATCAGCTCTGTTTATGTTTTTTCCCCAATCTCTTCCCCTCCCTCCTTACTATTTTCATCTTTCTATCCATCTGTACCTCCCAGTCTTACTGGCTGGGTCGCTCCCAGTGGAATTATGGATCTCAATTTACTGTATTGTGACACTTATTTCACATGATATGACAAGTATCACCGCAGAGAAACAGCCAGTGGATGTTGTTCTCAGGCAATCCTTTGCTTTGTGTGTGTCTTAAGGGCATTCGACCTCAGTATTAGCTGAAAGGGAAGAGTGAGCTGACTCTGGGAGTGAGTTGCAATGATAGAGAGAATGGAAGAGGGAGAGTAGAGAAGGAGAAGGTTAGAAAGGGTCCTCCTGCCTTATATGGGAATTCACACAGCTCTACTTGTGGTGCAGTCTGAAACCTGGAGTTCTTTCTTTAGGAAACACTGCAGAACCCAGGCACAAGTAAGATGTACTACCCAGTATAGAATATATGTAACAACTCATTTCCCTGCAGGGAATCAGTAGTTTGGTTTCAAGGCAGAAACACAAACAGCTACAACAGAAATGTCGGTGAATTCCGGCACTGCTTGACTGGACTTACAGTTGCTGACGGAGATCGGAGGAGTTACCGGTACTGAATTTGCAGCGTGGAGATAAAGGTGATGAGTGACGCTTTCAGGATGGAGTGCGGAACAGCTGGAGGTTTGGAGAGAGACTCAGGTGGGCTCAGTCTTGTCCAGAGAGAGGAGGTGGCTCCCCTGAGGCCAGGAACACACACATTTTAACACATCTCATAGTTAAGGCGTGCCTTCATTTCTCCATCCCTCTTTCCCCCGAGAACGTAAGAACACCAGCTGCTCCAGCTCTTTTAAAATGACTTTCTTCTCAGCAGCTACAAAGTAAAGTCTCTGCTGACAGCCAGGGCTTCCAATCAGCTATCCAAACTGCACAAGCATGCAACTCTACACAGCACCAGCACAATGACATGTTTTAGTTAGCACAGTGACAGATTTGCTTCCTTCAGAGTGTTTTTCTCCGCCTGTGTGTCATTGATGGAGCTGCCAGAGGGGCTTTATGGTAAATGGCTAGACCCTGAAACAACACAAGGAAGTGTGCAATAATAAGGGCACAGAATTAAAACACACACACACACATGTGCGCACACACACACTGTTCCAGCCACCAACAGCAGGTAGTTCTATGAACGTCGCCTGGAGAAACGTATGATTAATGATTTACCTGTCATATCGGAGCCCTTTTCATCTGTTTTCATACAGGAGACACTCTTCCTTTTCTACCCCCCTTTGCTTACCCCGATGGTCTGCCAGACACGCTTCTCAAATCCCCCAGGGCCAGCTCCAGCACATGCTGTGGAGTAACGTCCGGCTTACCTGAGCCAGTCATCTGTTTAGTCTCTGGAGGCCTGCAAAGCATACACTGTACTCTTAGATGTACACAGCTCGTGGGGATTATAAATACATGCAGACAAAAATATCACATGCATTTTAAATTGCCACGGATTAACTGCTCAAATCTGCTATTCCCTCCGGTTTGTGTGCTCCTTTGGCGTACTGTATTTGCAGGCCTTATTGTGACCATAGCTGCTACACACATAGCCACAGTTTGGTGAGGGGAGCCTCTACAGAAGAGGATCTTATTTGTCTTCCCAAGCTGGAAATCCCTATCAAATTTTGCTGATGTCCCAAAAGACTGGAATGACCTGAGTCTCCTCTTATCACCCTGACTTTACCATGCCCACATCACTCCTGCCATGATTAAGACAAACACAGGCCAGCGAAGGGAGGAGAAAGAGACGACAAGAGAAACAAAGAGGGCTGGCAGATTTGAAGGAGGGGGTGCTCAGACGGACAAGGAGTGAGTCAGACAGGCTGATATCCACCTACACAGAGGTCCATCAAATGAAAGTGCAAATAATGGGTAAAGATTGTGTCCGGCATGGGCAGACTTCGTGGGTTTATGCGCTCGAGGTTAATTCCCGTGAGGATGGGTGTATGATATCACTGAGGGGGGACAGTGGGTGTGAGGTCAGAGCAACATTTCTGACATCATTCAACATGTATATGTTCGTCCCTTTGAGAGCGGCTGACAAAGACAAGGTAGAGGGAGTGTGAGTCAGTGCACTCTGGACACATTCTGACATCAGTCCTGATGGAAACTTGATCAAAGGAAAGTGAAATGTTTTAGTCAGAGGTCCCTGCAAGGTTTTCAAGGATAAAGTGTTCAAAGTATGAACACATTTCCTGTTCCATGACTTAAAAGCTCCGGGCATTGTTTATTAAGAAACTAATTGGCAACTATTGTATTAAAAATGTATTCTTTTCATTTCCCAACAGCTGAAGCTCCCCCCCCCCCCCCCACCCTGCTATGCAGAATGTCCAGAAGTTTAGAAAAAGAAAAAATGAAAAAGAATTAGTTTTGACATCACTAGTTCCAAGACTAGTTCTTTTGATGGTGCCTGGATAAAATGCACGAGGCAAAAATCTAGTGCACTTTTTAAAAATGATTCCCATTGTTCTGCCTGCTTCGTTTCTAACCCTTCCCTTTTTCTGGGATTTATTCAAGAAACTCAACAAGCTCAAGGCAGGGCAGAAGATTTGGTGAGGCACAACTCTCCCCTCTTCTGTTCACCCCCCACCTTTTCCTCCCGAGCCACACAGCTGTTCGTGTGAGCACATACTAACACACTGCTTTTTATTATGCTGATCTGACATTGCCGAAGTTGGGAGGGGGAGACAGCTGTACTTGTGTGGCCCTCGGCGCACCCGTCATTAGTGCCAGCCTCACTCCACTCTATTCCTCCTCCTCCATCCCCTCCCTGGTTCCACATCTCTCGCCCTCTTTGTCTTCCACATTGTTAGCAAAACAACACTCTACCCCTTTATGAAACTTGCTGACCTAAATTCTGTCAATCCCCCTACCTGTCCATCGCCTTGTCAGACACATGTACACATGGGGGGCATCCCCTCCCTACTATCTCGCATTAAGATTACAAGCAACACTGCCATTAAAATGGCTGCATGCCTGTTTTTCAAGATAGTCTTAAATAATTTGAAACCTCATTTAATGGCCTTTTGCTGGCATGAATAAAAAATATCAAAACAGATTATTATAACTTGTTTGCCAATAATATGCACCTTTGGATTGCCCATGTATTGTCCATGATTCCACATATTTGTCTCTCTGGATCTCATCATTCCCTCCTCCTGATATAGCCAGTTTCTGTTCTGTTTCCTGTAATGCTCACACTTTTGGTGCTTGATTTCCCACTGTGCACAATTAACCTCTTCTTTTTCCCAGCACTTTAACAAAGCAAGAAGGTTTTACTGTTTGAACAGACTTGGGGAGCACAGTGCACTCACTTAAGTGGGTTGTGGGGGCTCACCTCTGATGCTGAGGACATCCTTATTACTAATGTTAAAATAAGACCTATATTCATAAGTTGAATACGAGGTGTTTAAAATGTTTTTTTTTTTTTAAATTCTTCTTCCATTTCAGTGCATGTTGAAGGCAAACATTACATATTTTTATATAATGGCTACTTTTTATACATTCTTGAATAAACCTACAACTACCTTTTAAAGTTTCTAGGTAGTGACTTAATAATTAAGCTCTCAGGTTACATTTAACAATCAAAACTTTAAAACAAACCAAAAATATTTTGCTAGATTTATTATATACATTATAACAATCAGAACTTATTAGATTGGTATAAAATATAAAGAAAATCTAACTTTCCTTAAAAATCTGGTTTCTTCGATTTCATTTAACTTATTGTTTATTAATGCTGCTGTGACACTGCAATTTCCCCACTTTGAGATCAATAAAACCCTGTTCTATCCTACCATATCCCATCTCATCCCATCCCATGCCATCCCATCCCGGACACTTGTCAACCTGTGCCCGTGTCAACATCAAGCATACATTGGCTACTTGGTGCTCATAGACTAACAGTATTTGTATTAAATAATAATTTTACCAGCATTTTCATATGTTTACTTTAACTCATATTTTTCAGTATGGAAAAACACCTTTTCACTGAATGAGTAGCAACAGAATTTGTTGCTATATAATTTCTTTCAAACCCTACTCATTACATCTGTGTATTGAACAGAGAATGTAGATGTGTCGAGAAAATTACTCCACAGGATACAAATCTCCCTTTCGTGCCATGTGACATGATAGCAACAATAGATTGGAACCTGCCATGTTGTAACTGTGGATGCAGTCAGATGGCACAACGGCTTCGTCGCTCAAAAGACGCTTGATGTTCAGATGTCGGGGAGGGAGAATTATAACCATTGTGCCTAAAACAAAGAGTTTTGACTTGTTGTAAAAGCACGTGTAATCATAATGATTGAAGTGTAATTAATGTTTCACTGGCGCTCCGTGCATGTGCAGTCGAGGACCGTGGGTGAGAGGATGTAGTGTGCGGTCTCTCTAACAAGCTCCCACTCACCCCAGTGGAGGCAGGCAGGGAGGCAGGGAAGGCTGAAGTGACTGCGAGGCTGTTAGAGCAAGTGGGTTGTTCTGAACATGTCCATGTCAGTGTGCGCCTGTGTGTGCGTGCTTGTGGGTATGGGTGTGTATTAGTGTGTGAAAAAAGTGCATGTGTGTCCTTTTGTGTGTGCTGTACTGGGATGTGGAAATTGAATGGAGCCTTTCAGATCTACTGCTCGTCTCCCCGGGGGTGAGAGACTGGTTGCCATGGTTATCCTGGAATCCTGCCGCTAATGGGTGGGAGTTTGTGTAGCTCTGGCAACCTGGCCTGCGTGTGTGTATGTGTGTGTGTGTACCGGGGGGTGTGGTTGGGTGGAGGCAGCATTCTAGGACACGGGAGGTCACATTTGTGAGAATACCAGTTTCCTGTATGCTCCTATATGCCCTTTGTCACAAGGATGTGAAATTTATTGGTGAATTTCTGTAAAATTGTCTTATAATAAATCTATTTTAATGAAAAAAAATATGAATACAGATCACCGATTTGAGACACTTTTGACATCAACACCCCTGAAGTCATATTCGGCCATTTGTTGATATTACTCAGTGATGAAATAATCTTCTACTTTTACGATGTTATTGCAAGTGTAAGGCATAATGTGCTGAAATAGTTAAGCCCTCCATGCCGTCATCCCCATTACCATCCCTTCGCCCTCAGGCGAGTGGGACTCTTTACTGGGCAGAAAGAACCCACTGAACAGCAACATGGTGGATATTGAATAATAAAGACCATGCAGTACATTAGTGTATGGAGAGGTTGGTTCCAACTGATTTTATCCCCCTTGCTACTCAACTTAATATGACTATGAAAGCTTGTCCGTAAAAGAGATCCACCTCACAAATATGTCACAGTTCATGCTAATTGGGAGATATTATTCAAATTACATTATCAATTTCATGCAGAGGTCTTTATGAATAGCAGCAGGGCTGGACATGCCCTATTGTGTGAGAGAATATGTGCCCACTGCATGCAATGTGACCAGATAATCCAGGTTTTCCTATTCCCAGTGTTCTGGTAGAAGGGATCAGTCTCTGCTAAGTCACACAGATGTCTTGGCTCCTGTTCCTCTTGGAAGACTGATCCATATGTTGCATGAATCCCTCTGGATTTAAAGGAACTTGGCTTTGGAATTCACTCTCCTCTATTCCAGTCATTATGTATGGCCAATTCACTTGGACTCGGAAACCTTTGGAAAATATTCCTCTTGTACATCATCCAACATGTATTTAAATAGACTTCCTTTATGCCGGCAGTTGTATGACCTGTACAAGAGGCCACAGACCCAGGTACAAAATCATCCTACAGGAAACTCACTGCTGACAAGTATAATGTGATTCTCTTTTTGGATTGAAATGATTTCAGTGTGTATCCCCAAAAAAGCGTACCGATTCCCATCAACATTTGAACAGAGACTGAAGAATGTGAGTTGGACTTGTGGTTGAACCTATTAAGTCACGGGGGGTTGCAGGACCGGGTACATCCAACCCTTTCTCTTCGGCCAAGACTTAGTGTATGCTACACAGTTACATAATTCAACAAGCACTTAGAATGTTCTTGCTCAAATCCAGCCACAGGCCATCTAACCTTCAAACCACCACATGAGCAGTATTTTCTGCTGAATGACTACCATCTAATTATAGATCCTTTAACATCGGGAGACTGATGCAGATGTTTTGTGTCACCTCGATTTGGAACGCCTGCAAAAGAGAACAATGATCGCGGCCCCTCCCCTGTATAGTTTTAGATCATTGCTGAACACTAACTCTGTGTATGTTCTGGTGAGAGAGTATCTTATCTTCTTACGTAATGCATTCCTTCTCACTGTGCTGCCATAGAAGCGAGCAAAGGAAAAGTGACAGTCAAACTAATAAGTTTGCGGTACAAAAGACTACACCCACATTCACTGTCTGTTAGTGACCTCCTCACCAAAACCTCAAACACCTTCAGCAATACACTATGGCTGTTTCATCTTATGCTTTACTTTGCATGTTCTGCTTTCACATCCCGCCACCCCCCCAACATTTCCACTGCCTAGCCCAGACAGTCTTAGCCTTGACTCCAGGCCACCCCATGCTCTCACTGTCCAACTATTTAACTAACCGCAGTGAAACAGCTTTAATTTCAGCTTACTGCTCAGCGTCGCTGAATACAGGATCGCTTGGGGGTCTTTCTGGAAAACTTTGGAGCGAGGACCAACAGGCCAGGAAGGCAGAAAAGGGAAAACAACAGAACTCTACAGTGAGATCGCAGGAACCCATACACCCCTCGGAATAGGCTCCCTTAGGACTCGGTCTGTTACTTATGGATCTTTTACACATTTATTGCACCCCTGCCCTATGCATGGTGGCTCAGGTTATGGTTTGATTGACAGCCACTGCCTGAAAACCTTTAAAAATAAAGAAGAATTAGACATTGTTGGGCACTGTCCTGTGCATATTTGGTGTCATCAGTTATTATGCATAGCAATGCATCGACAAGGGAGACGTGGTGGCTGGGAGAGTTTTAAACATTTACAAAAGATGTAAATATAAACTTTACAACCTTTTAATACATAACATACCTGGGGAATGTGAGCTTTTAAAATTCTGTCTTATTTTTACAGAAGCAAGAGTGGAGCAGTTAGAGAGCATTTGCCTTTTTAAATGCTGTGAGAGACATCTTTATATTTTGTCTGTAAAAAGGAGTAAAAAACAATGATGACCCTGAAGTGTTGATACAGTTTTCGGTCATGCCAGAACACTCCAACACAACATAACTACTTACTCTATTCATAATTGCAAGGGCATCTGTTTTTTGTTATGTTTATTTTCTTCCCAACAACTTTTAAAACATTTGGATGTTATAAATATTTGGCAAAAACAGATCAGTTCTTCTCTGTCATGGCAAATACAGTATCCAGATTTAGCTTCACCCTAATGGGTCTTTTGTTGCCTGCTTCTTTAGTTCAGGGATCTGAAACCTTCAGATTGTGGGCCATGATTGACATGGCACTGCATAATCACTGGCACACAAATACGTGTTTTTCAGTGAAAATAGCTGATGGCCTCACTGACTGGGTAGATATGATTGTCAAAAAAGTGCTCAAGTGTAGCCTGTGTCTTTGAGAGAGACACTCACTTAGAGCTTGTACATCATTATTAATATAAAACCCAGAATTTCAGGATCCCACATCTCAAAGATTACCTGAAAGATAACAGCCTTGATTATCATTTTCTCATTTGAGCTTGCTTTGTTGGGCTGCCATTGATTGACAGCTCAAAATGGCATCATCACCAATCACTGTGAGAGCAGCTTATTGATGGGTGCAGGCACTGATGAATCACATTACCTCAGCCTGGAGACTTTCAAGTTATCAACAGTAGACAAATCTCTTCAGTTTCTGGGGCCTAATCATTGAACCCGTGCTCATCAAAATGACACTCTTTCCCTGTGTGTGTGTGTGTGTGTGTGTGTTCATACATACACATGTGCACACATATAAACATTATGTATATATATATATATGTATGTATGTAAAAATATATATGTATGTATATAAACATCTATATCATATATGTCAAGTTGGTTAAGTAAGTTGAGTAAAGTAAAAGCCAAAACACAAAAAGTGAGTAATCTATCTTCCAGGGAGAATATGTGCGTACCTATGTTTTTGCTGACACAGTAGACTGTGGATTTGTCTGGATGAAGGGGAATACATTTATGGTTTTTGAGGAGTGAGGGCCCACACCAGCCACCCTAGGGTCTTGTTATCCTCTCCTATTCGTGTACTCTTGGGGCGACTTTAATGAATACTCCTGCTCCTGCCGTCTTGTGGCTCCAGTCAGACTATCGACAGGGCTGCCCCCCCCCACCTCCCTACCCCGACTGAATCTTCCTCTGCAGAAAATGCAGTCCTTCCTACAGCATGGAGGAGAGATGGGGAGGAGACAGGCGGGAGGCTAGGTGATCGAACTGAATAATTGATGTAAAGAGTTCACTTGGAGAGAACAGCTCAAGAGTTTGCCTGAACAGACTGACCACCTCACGAGTTTTTGCTCCTGTACAGATGTCAAGGAAAGAGATAGTGCTGTAGCTAGGTAGAAACTTTATTTTTACTTTATCCTTGGACATTAGAATTAAAAAGGATATATTATTTCCATTGGTGCAAGCACACAAAGCTATCTTCTGGCCTCAAAATGGGCCTATAAATAAAAATGAAAAGCTCAGAAAGGAGTTATCGTATTCCTGTCTAGCCTGATAAGGTTGTCTCAAATGTGTATTAATGATAAATCGGCAACAAGCGTTGGGATTACCTCCCAGTACCTCATGAACAGTGGGAGCTGACAGTGTAACACTGCCAAGAATTATGAAGCAAACACGCAAATGTTTCAACACAGAAACTCCCTGTCATCGGTAAAGAAAAAGTGTTTCAGTGTAAACGCTTCGCACTGTGGATGGAGGAGCAACTTTGAAGCAAACAGAAACTAAGCAGCTCCGACAGGTAATGCATATTCAAAAAACAGCATAATAATACTGTCATGGAGCAGAAAAAGGCTGCTGACTGATGCAAGAGACAAGGGAAAAACATACAGAACTGGATTTTCTGGTGTCTCAGTCCTGAGGTCTTTCTTGCTCAAGTTTTCATGGCTTGAGTAAAAGCATATTGCTGTTAGATGTACGGAGCATGTGTGCCTCGCATGTAGAGGAAGTCTCCGAAAACTAACACGTCTGGAATGCCCCCTGCAGTGTGAGGACTTCGGGGTTGAATGTGTGTTTATAGGAGGGCCTTGGCAGGAGGAGGCAGGGACCCGGTCCAGAATAACGGAACAACAGTGGAATGCAGTGCAGCGGGGAATATCCTGAATCAAACACAAGGCAGTCCTGCAGTCTGAGCGGAGGCACAATGTAGCAAGACTTTAATCAAATGCATTTACTTCTTAACCCATTGATACCCAGAACTATTTTCTTCTGCGACTGATGACTGCCAGCAATCATCTTTCACACTACAACGAAATTAGAAGACCATGTCCCGTGGAATATCTCACAAACCTGTGAGTCATTCACTGAAAATCTCCATCCAAATGTGTGAGCCTCAATTGTGTCGATGTTGAAGTCACACTGAATATGAAGTGTTAGTGTTTCTCTTCAGGCTGTGCATTAGGCCGGATGCCACGCACCTTCGCCCACATGCCTCCCACGACCCAGCGCCTGTATATAGAGGGCAGATTCTGAGCCCAAGCTGCAAGCAGGCAGATAAAGACAATCTCCTTGATGTAGGAGCAGCTCGGCTGTTGAAAAAGAGACATCTCTGACACAAGGCGACTTGCATTACCCTTGGTACAGAATCAGATTAACCACCACAGGAATATGGTGAGGTTTGATTTGGAGGCATGGAGTCAGCTTTTACATTTCTATCAAGCAGTCATTGTGTGTAATAAATAGGAATGCGTTCATGCCTATAAACCTGGTAGCTGTAGGGGAAGACCTATAACGGAAATACAGACAAGCAGCTTAATACACCAATCCCCCCATCATCCTTACCTATGCTTGCGATGACATAAATATGCTCCTGTGAATGACATTTTCCACCCACAATGCTGGAAACAAACTGGCGCCTTAATACTTCACGGTATATCATGCCGCAAAACAGAATTTACAAGTTAAGACTGCGAATCTGTACATCCATTTCATGAATTCAGGAGACTTCCTTTTTCAGTAACGGGCATAATAAACACATCAACTCATCGGTACCACCCACATTACACGAAGGACTTTTTGACAAACAACACCAGCACTCCAGTTCTGCACCCCGGATGCCACATCTACCTCGAGGTGTGTTCCACCTGCGTATCGGTTTTCATCCCCACAGCCTCTGCAGACTACGATGAGGACTGGTTAACTAGGCTAATGTTTGGAACGTGTTGCCCAGTCTTCTCTTGTCTCTCTTTGGCCACTATTCTAACTGTCAGGTCTGTTTCCTTTCACTCTCATTGTCTTTGCTCTTTTCTCTTGCTCTGTCTGCCAGACCTCTGTTTTACACTCCCCCTCTTCCCTGAAACCAGCTCCTTGGTAACCAGTTGCAGCATCTCCCAGAATGGTAGACAAACTCCCTGTGCTGCAACAGTACTCCTGTGCAACATTAGATCCTGAGACATGCTACCCTGTCAACTGAACGCAGCCACGAAGGAGCAATAACGCTGAGATGACGGAGAACAGGCAAGATCACCGGTTAACTTGACCCGAACTATTGACTGTTGCTGTGCAAATTTCAGGGGAGAAACTTCTTGTTTTATGATGTAACGGTGTCTGAACAGTGTTTGCATAATACAGAGTGAAAGAGAAAGAGAGAGAGACGGACAGACAGAGAGAAAGACGAAAGATTTTGAATTGGCCAATGCACGGGTGGCGGGGGATGGGGGATCAATAAAGAACATCTGGGTTTGGGGTGGACAGGGCGGCTTTTGTTTGCAGGGAGTACATTGGCCTGACACCTCACCCAGATTCTCTCTGGCCTCTACAGAAGGGGGAAGGAGGGAGGGGTCCGGGGGGAAGGGGGGAGTTGCCAGAGGGATCTAGAGAGCCAAAAATGTTCTATACCAAGACCATGGACATCACTGACAAAATTCAACATTGGGCGTTGCATGAAATTTACCTTCAAAACGTTTTGCAGTCTTTCATTTCTGATGTATAACAAAAGCACACAAACAGATAAAGTAAAGGAGCATTCACAAAGATCATTTTGGATGATCCAGTCACAAATGTCCCAAGTTGAATAACATACATACAAAAAGTACATAGTACTATAGCACAGCAATAAGGGCACAGTAAAATACAGTAAATGGATTTGTTTAGATTGTTTAAATAGATTATATATATATGTGTGTATAGTAGCTAATTGTACTAAACTAGTCATTTAAAGCAACACACACACACACATGCACACGAACACACGCACACGAACACACGCACAGCTACATAGAAACATAAACAAGCACAAAACTTTCTCTAATGGGTGACATATTTGTTT
Source organism: Takifugu flavidus (assembly GCF_003711565.1). Lineage (NCBI taxonomy): Eukaryota > Metazoa > Chordata > Actinopteri > Tetraodontiformes > Tetraodontidae > Takifugu > Takifugu flavidus. Next base: position 13,351,003 of record NC_079520.1, read on the forward strand.
GGATGTGCGTGAAGAGGTTGAAGTGTTAGCTTCCACTGCACAATTACCAACGCTTCCAGAGAGTAGCCATTTAGTTTTATTTGTGTCAAGGTTTTGTTGAACTCCCGATAAACATTTGACTGTTAGATAAGGTTTAGGCATTTAGGCATATTATATTGATATTTCTATTTAGGTTTATTTTTCAATTTGTTTATGTATATTTATGTTCAAAATGGTGGTGAGAGACAGTTACTTGACCTGATGTTCCAGTGTATCTGATCAGTTTTATATTTGTTTGGCTTAACGGAAAACTGTGTAAAGGAATGCTGGAAGCTGAACTTCCATGTAAACACATAGTAAATGATTCAAGGTGCAATTCTGGGCTAGACTGTGGTTAAAATGCAACATTTACAGTAGAATAACTCCTTGGCTTCAGATAACTATTGGGAGACTGTTGTGTGTAATTATATCTGTCAAGGGCTAATTTTTTGATCGGTCTAGCATTTTTTTATGTAAGGTAGTATCTTATCTTAAGCCAAACATCTGCAATAGATGTTCCTTACTGACAGTGTTGGGCAATGAGACATTACTGTTGTTTCTAGTAACTAGTGCAAGTCAATGTGAACAATAGAAATAAAGACACGACTGTGTGGGTCGCTGCATATTTGCTTAGGTACACAACACTTTAACCAATTCCCGGAATTTCCTCTTGATCTCTTTGATTTATAGCAGAGACTCAATTAGACCTCCTTGCTTGTTACCACATTAACTTGACTACAAATGTCCTGAATTTATGTAACATAACTTTGTTTCACAGTGTCTTTTGGCCTCATCAAGCCATGAAATACTTTGGAGATTTAAGGGCGGATGACATTTTGAAAACCCCAGATGAGGCCAGGACAGTACTGGCATTAAAAAACTGATGATAAAATTCAGAGAAATTCTGCCACTTAAATCGGTGCTTGTGTACGATCAGTGAATGCATAAATGTGAAAAGGACTGAACTACTTGTCAGTGTTTCTATAAGATTATAAAGGAGGGCAATGTGTTACATTTTTGTTTCATTCTTCATTAGCAAGTCAATTAATGCACAAAAGAAGCACAAATCAACTTTATTAACACATAGATGCAACCTTCTACTCACGATGATGTGTGTATTCTAAAATATATATTATACAAACCCTTGGACCACAAATATAGACAGTGGAGGGACTAAAACTGAAAAAAAGTGAATGAGTGGAAAAACAGGGTTTGAGGGTGGTTTATTCAGTTGGCCGTGGGGGTAGAGCAGGAGAGTGGAGAGGTAATGAGGCCAATGACTGGCTTTACACCTTGTCTCTGTGGAAACTAATTGGGAGAGAGCTGGAGGGCACTAATTTGAGCGCTCTGCTGGGTAAATGTAGTGCAACGAACTATGAAGGGTAAATCAATGTACTACCTCTCCACACACCTCACACTTTCTCATTCCACACCTCATGCCCCACCTTTTTCCATTACTGTGTAGTCATAAAAATTCCATCAACATCAACAAAGCTTTTCGGCACAAAGGTATTGACCTGGGTAGACATAATATGGGCTGATGAGATAGCTCAACTGAGAGGAGGCTAGATGGTTAATCTGAATCATCAGGACTCGTGGATCTCCGCTACTCCAACTGGCACTGTGAGGTGTTGGCATGTGGTGTGGCGCCTACTGAGCTCAGCTTTACAGTACGTCTTGTTGGGTTGTTCTGTAGTAGTGTATGATCAGCCAATGCAAAGATAACATTTTCTGCCCGCAGCTGTTGAGTATCACAAGGATGTAATGATCGACACACAGCGCTCCTTACATAGGATCTATTGTGCAGCATGTGTGTGTTCTTTCCCAGGGCAGTATTCTGTCTGGTGGGAGAAAAGGAAACGGAATGTATAGTTACCCCCCATAGTGTGCCCAAGGGTGGCTGAACATGGAGCCAGAATTCAGTGGGTCTTACGGGGATTTATCATAACCCTCGGGCCTGGGGATACAGTGCAAAAGTCTTTCATCCACACATAACAGGAACGCTCGTCTCCACATACAACCTCAGATTAAATAAAGCTGGGGAGGAAAAAGGAAATAAAATACTTTAATAGTGGCAATATATGTTTTTTTTAAATATACAATAGCACTAGGTCCATATGATAGTTGTACTTTTTTTTTGGTCATGTTTCTGTCTGTTGTGATCACACCTGAGTCTTACATTCATGAAAATGGAGACAAACCATTTTGGCGGGGATGGCTTTAGGTCAACATGAGGGGCAAAAACTCTTGATTCAGAATAAAAGTGCTCAGGTGGATAAAGATTGCTTTTTTGTTGTGAGTATGAATGTAATCTCCACCCACCCAAGTTTTTTTTTTACCGGATGCTCCTCTGCTTCAGCACCATCTGCCCCCTGTCTCTAGGTGACTGTGCTTCGCAGCTCAGCCCCCTGGGAAATAGCTGTGGATAAGTTATTCAATTAGAGAAGCATTATTGGCCCTCTCTCTCAGAGGACAGAACCGATGATGCTGTGATTATACTGCTTTGCATTCCTCGATGGGTGTGCACACTTGTGTATGCCTGCTTGGACATTGTGCCCATGTGTGCATGTGGGTGCGTGTGTGAGAACGCCGCACACTCGAGCAAATCAGCACTGTTTGTAGGATGAATCAATCTGGAGAGGAGGTGGAGAGGGTTAATAATCAGGGGTCCATCAGAGATGGTCGGGTGATTTCAAATGAGGCCATCTAAGTTTCAATTGGAAGACGTACTTACTCATCACATATGGGCTGACCATGAATCATTTCACAGAGGATGGAGCTGTAAGCCAAGGGACTAGTTAACATACGATGGACAGTCTCAGAGCTTTCCATCTCTACATTTTTTAAAATAATATCTACATTTATTACAACATACACTGCACATTATGTCACAGAACAGGAAGATGCACTTGTGTAACAAGTTGTCACTATGTCTTCCTGATAACAGGGAAATAAATCTTTCCCCTCGTGCTGTCTTCAGGTGATTTCTTTTTGTCTTCAGAATACTCATCAGAACAAAGAACAACAGTCCATGAAACAAAGAATTGGAAGAAAGAACATCTCAGCAGAGCAGTCCAGAGACACACAATTCCTATTCCAACCACAGTCCCTCTCTGTGGACCAGTGAGGTGGTCTTTAAAGTGCTGCCATGATGAGTTTGCCCTATCTGCCCAGTGCAGACCCACAGATGCCCTCCCAGGGGACAGGCTAGAGGGGAGCGGGGCAGTGGGCCTGGAGCCTCATCTGCTCTGCCCAGAATACAAATAGGTCAGTGTGTGGTGGGAGAGGAGGGGCACAGGGAAGGGGACACACATACAAACGCACGCACACACTCACAAATACACACACTTATGTACACTGACCATGAACAAGAAGGGGTCCTGCCAACAAAATTCCTCCATTGGCCACGATGGGAAGGGCCATCTGCTATCAATGCAGGGAAGTCAAACAAGCTTGAGCACACGCACATTCACACCCACATGACCCTGCCCTAACCACAAATACACACGTACACATGCACACAAACATACACACACCTTGACATTATGTCTTGGTCCCCATAATACATGCTTTAAGAAATAGCCTTTCTTAAAAACAACAACTTTAGCATACTTAGCTTCTGCACAGTGCAATATTCTGCTTAACTTTAGCTATTATTATGGGTATAAGGATATAGCAGAAGACTAGACAAGATGGCAACAGAAGCTACAATACTTTAATCTAAAACTGTAAATCAATATTTTCACAATTTGTGGGGTCAATATCTGGAATCACCAAACTGTGAGATTAGCCAGACTGCAATGCCAAACTCACTTCCCTGGACAAGGTTTAATCCTTTGCCTGTAGTTTCATTAAATTTTTCCAGATCTGTGTTCAATCTTATAAGATTCTCCCAGTTTGAACATTTCTGGAAGTAATAAAAACTCTAACTAGGGTAAAAATAGACATTGTTTGGCTGTGATGTAATCCTATGGCTGTATCGAAAGTTTTCGCTCTGCTGCTAGTGCAGGCCCGACATATCACTGAAAAAGGAAACTGATTTATTTTGGCTCCATATCAAAACCCTGGCCTGATGAGGGAATGCTTGCACAGAGTAAATCAAGTAGAAAATAAGCAGGGTTGAATTATTTTCAAAAGCCAACATGCTTTTAGCCAGGGCAGGCCTGCAGCAGCAGCAGCTCATGAAAAGAAAACATTTCTGGGTTTTCCATCATACAACTACTTGTTCCTAATATCAGCACCTCTTCTTCCACACATAAAGTTTCAGAGGACGACTGAAGGCTTTACATCAAGCCTGTTGCTGTAGTGGATAAAAACACGTGCTTTATTCCAATCTGCCAGTCCAGCAGCAGCAGTGCAGAATAAATAGTAACTGAAGAGTTCTGGAGGCACTTTTCATTAGCTGTGCCATTGTAACAGATGCTAAAGCTACAAGTCACAGAAAAGGACCTGAATATGAACCTTTGAAATCACATTAACAGTGAGTACTGAACAAGGAATTGATTAGTCTCCTAGCCATTCACAGCTTCTCGTGGAGAGAAATTATTAAGACTTGAGCTCTCTCTACTGCACTAGGAGATAAGTTCGGCACCATGACTCGGAAATATCTTGAACAATCCTTGTCTCCACCCACCACATCTTTATGTCTGGAAAAAAAGGGATAACATTTGTTGTGCAGCAATCTGCATCGGTTTGATTAGCACCCCCATTCTACTTCCTTGGCATGCCCCTGCCTCACCTCTCTTTCTTCCCCTCCCTCCCTCTGTGCACATCTATCCCAATGATTATTTAAACGGGTGCCAGAAAAACACTGTGACCCGTCTAATTTGGGCTGTGTGAGAGTGTAGAGAAGAAGAGAGGGGCCCTACGATTTTCCACACTCCCTTTTACCGAGCAGGGAAGTGGCGAGAGGGTGAGAGAGAAGCTGTTGCCATGGCTACCTGCTGGCAGCTTCTGTCCTTGTGTTTGGAGAGCGCTGGCTGTTCTCTTTCTACCCAATGCCTGGGAGGGAGCGGAGGGTGGAAGGAGGTGAGGGGGAGGAAGGAGGTGATGGGGAAAAAGTCTGGGTGGGAATGAGTGGGGAAGGAGATGAGGAGAAAGGAGAGATGATGAGATGGAGAGTAAAGGAGGGGTTGAACTGCCAAAGGGGACCATCACAAGGTCTTGCCACCGCAGAGGCAAAGGGCTGCTGCCTGGGAAAAGAGCAACAAAAGAGCAACACTGAGGCCCTTGATCAATCTCTGCTCTGCACACATATACACACATGTACACACACGAGTGCTGATGACAGGCTTGACAACAGTGGGTGGGGGAGAAGAGGACTGGCAGTGGGTAATTGCTTCATTGCTGCCACACGATCCAGGTGTCTCCTTTAGTTTGAAAGGTTCCTGGAGTGTCAGCTGAACATCAGTTTTGTCAATGCAAGTGTATACAAAAGACTGGTGCTGTCACCTTCTCAACTGTAGGTGAAGTGTATAACTTTATGCAACTGCAAACCTTCCATAACACATCATAAATCGCAAAGAAATCACATTTTCTTGTTTGTGCTAATTATATGTCTCACGAGAAAATGGACAGTTCATGCTCCACTCCCTCATCCAGCACATAAATATTGAATGAATATCTCAAAATTAAAAACTTAACTTAAACTTACTCAATATGGCTTCATTTAACTATGAATATTCCTAAGATATTGTGTAGATTCTTTCCATATCCTTTTTTAATTTGTGTTTATCTTCTCCAACCAACTTAGGCCCTTTTTTGTTCATAAATATGTTGGGAAGGCTTCGCTTACTTAGACCCCACTGTCTCCCCCCATAGAATGCATGGAACTACAGTATATCGCTATGGAAAGGACATAATACCAGCCAGCTCTCTGACAAAGACACAGTTCTCCTCATTACTTTACCAGCTTCTCAGTCTATGCTTTGTCAGCGTTTCATTTTGGATTTCTGTACTGGTGTGAAAGTTTATTCTAGTAGTGTGTTTACGTTTTCAAGAGTTTGCAATAAGTATGCATTAAGTGCCTGGTGGCCATTATGAAGCGCCGTGCTGCCCGCCCCCGCTCCTAACCCTCCCCACCCCTGGCAGGAGGCTGACCTTGGCAGGGCCTGACAGAGAGCTGGCCTAGAGGGAGATCCACAGAGATTCACTCCAGCCCACTGAGCCAACCCACTGGGCCAGCCCACTCAGTCTGTGCAGGTGTACTCACGCCTGGATAAACACACACACATGCACACAAGCACACACACACGCCGCCACCAACACCACTAGATTAGTGAAGACCCCCTGAGCAGGCAGATGTCCTAACACTTCATTTCTTTGTTACTGTCCTCCTGGAAATCCTCCCATAACTTTTTCTAAGATTTCTTTTGGCATTAATTCTTTTTGAAAATGTACTATAGTATTTTACACAACCCATATGTGCACAGTGTATCCCAGTTGGATATATGATTGTTTTGCGTTGCAGAGGTCTGCTGAGGGAACAGTAATGCGCTGTCTTTTTAAACCTGCAACTCATTGCATTTGTTTACCGACAGTAATCAAATGAACCGGTTTGCCTGAAATGTCTAAACAGGTCTCCAAAATCAGGAAAGAAGAATGGGACATGACAGTAATGAGGCGGACAAACAGACAGACAAATGCTCACTATTCCAACACGCCAGCAATAGTCACCAGTAGGCTGCAGATACTCACACATGTGCCTCATTATCTCACACGTGCGACAAATTAGCTCCTCCCACTTGTACTTGTGCACCTGAAATGTGCGCCCTGCCTCTTCTTTTACTCTCTTACTCTTCATAGAATTCTAACTTTTGCTTCTGGTTTGTGTTCCCACATGTTTTGCCCTGCTATTTGTGTATTTTAGAGTCTTTTGAGCTCGGTGAATGGACTCAGTTACCCTGTTTGGAGTGCACTGTGTATGACCCTCAATAAAATGTTGTTCCTTTGTGGAGCAGCTAGAGAGTCTATTTGGTTATAATCCTAAAAAATAAATCATATTGATTACCAGCATTTTCTAATCAGGTTAGTTTGATTGTTGTTATTGCTTCTACTATGTGTGTTCTCATTACAGCCCAGTCATCTTTCTCTTTGTATGTGGCCAGTTCAAATAAGCCCTGTGGGTTTTCTAAAAGAAATTAGGTATAATTAATGAAATTATTCTTTAAATTCAAGGTGGTGAAGATGTGTGAGTATTTCGCACACAAGGTGAGAGACACTCTCACCAATTCTTTCCACCTAATGTGTAGTTTTGACTGTACACAAACATCTTGTCTCTCTTGGTTACTGTTTTCTCATACTTAGCATTAAAAATGACAGCATTGTGCTAAAATATCATGCATGAGATCCTGCTGTCATTACATTTGGATCTTGCAAAAAAGTTGGGATTAAGGATTAAGCATTTTCCAAGGTCCTATGTTTTTCCAAAGCAGCTGATGCTTCCCAAAAAACCCATCACAGGTCAGGCACTGAGAATTGTGTACCAGTGCTGCTAGAGCAATAATTTAAAAAAACAAACAAAAAAACCCCAGTATGTTAAAGTGCAGCACATCTATTTTGGTGCACAGATTTTTTTTTTAATAAAGAGACTTCTACTTCTGTTTCACTCGTTTCCCTTCTATGTTGGATTTAGCTCTTCTGTTCAGTCCAGAGTGTAAAATTTGAGCCAGAGAAAACAGGAAGCACTAATCATGTCCAGGACGAACAGTCTCCTCCACGCAGTAAGCGCACTCACCCCCTCGGAGATTTTGTAGTGTGTGACTAAACGATGAAAGGTGTTACAATTATTTGATGAGATTGGGTCAGATGATGCAATGGAGAAATATGTAATGATGATTTTCTTCTTGATGTCTTGCAGCTTATTATTACGCTCCATAAATGATCCCCCTGAAACCCACACTGCCTTTGAACTGCTCTCACCCAAGGCTGAAGCATTAGTAACCTATCAGGGGTGAGGCAGTCATGGGAGAGGTGTTTGCATCTCAGGTGTTTAATAAGACCTACTGGGACCACGATCTCTTGCTTGTACCACCTTCCCATCACTCTGTTCTATTATTCCTCATCTTCATAATCTCCTCCAACAGATTAGTCGCTACCTCACCCTTTTTTTTATCCACACTTCTCCTCCTCCTCTTCCTCCCTCCCTCAGAGTGCCTGTTTGTGATACAGTCTGCCTTCAACACATGCCAGCCCTCCTGGGGCACCAGTTACACAGTTAGGATTTCATTTGTAAGAGCTCCTCAGGACGTCATTAGGGGGATCATCACTGGGCCTTATGGCTGATGTTACATTACTGTTCCATCATACAGATACCCCACCAACAAAACAGCCCTCTCATCGCAGAAATCATGTTTCTTAGTTTAGATTAAGCAATGCCCTATTAATCTGTAATTGACTGCCGTCGTGCATCCATTTGTGCAGTTAATGACCGTATGTCTCGGGAGTGTCCATGATTACTAGTTTGTTGTACAGATAACAAGAAGAATCTCTGTATACATGTATCAGAGGGAGAAAGTGGACAAACTTTGCAACATGTAGAATGCTTAATATAATCAGAAGCGTATAAAATCCACTACTTCGAAAAAGGAAAATAGCATTTTACAGCAGTCCAGTTCCGTTCCGATTTAGCCCTGTTTTGTTTATCCACCTAAGAGCTGTTCTCGTTGTAGGTAGGTGGCTGGTTATTAGTAGGTGTCATGGAAACCACACACACAAAAAAGGCTATAGCAGAGCCACAGTTTGGTGGGGAAGAGGGTTGTATAACGTGTGGTGGTACTGATCCGGTAATGATAACAATGTTTAGAAAACAAACATTACTTGAATCAAACCTTTCTTTTTTTAAGTGCACTTTGGTCCCATTAGAAATCACCTTCTACTATTCTACTCATCAATTCATCCATTCAACAAAACCCCTTTTTGAATACCCCCAATGAAGTCATCATGAAACGTATTTCTTAAATTATGTGCATCTATTCACTAATCATTCCTCGTCCATTCTTTCCAACCATATTCATTTTTCATTTGGTCTTCTCCCCACCACCCAACCATTGTACTCCCATTCACCGCAAACAAGACAAACACTATCTAATGTGAAACAGCATGAATATTAAGTGGCTGGACCATGCCGACTGGACCACTGTATCTTCCGCCTCTGTCATCTCTCCGCGACTCTCTCAACGCTCCAGCAGCTCCATGATAAAGAGAAGTGTGAGCTCCATCAGCCATGCAGATGAGTCCTGCTTCCTTACCTTAATTAGAGCTCTCAGGGGACTGGCAATGGGCGCTGAAGAGCATCTGCATGGGCGCAGTGGTTCAGGCATTACCGAGGAGGATTTAATAAGAGTCATTATGCAGGAATATTTCTGATTATTCAAGATTGGTCACAGCAGACAAAAAGAAAAAGAAAACAGCAGCCAAGAGCATAAAAACCATATTTTTCTTCATGTACAATTGGTATCCAGCAAATATTATCATTACGTTTTTTTTTATAATGAACAGAACCAGAAAATAGGACACTGATGCACTGTACTTAAACATTTAAATTTATGTATTCTAATATTTAAAACAATATTAGAATACATAAAATGTATTAAAAATCTGTTTGTCTGTCTGTGTGTCTGTCTGTCTGTGTGTGTGTGTCTCTGTGTGTGTGTGTGTGTGTGTGTGTGTGTGTGAGTCTGTCTGTCTGTCTGTCTATCAAACCGCCCATCAGTCTGTTGTGTTGCAACTAGTAATTAGGTTTTTAAAATAATTAAATCTGCTATCAAATATTCTAAATGTAACAAAAATATTTCACTGAGTGGAACAATTAGGCCTAGGCAAAGTTTGGTTATAAAAATAGGAAATTATTTGAAATTTTTTTTATTTAACCAACCACCATTCCATCAGTTCCATCAGATAAAATGTTTTGCAAATTATTTCATAAAACAACAACGACAACAAAATAATCCTGCATTCAAACATTCTTTTTCATTGTATTTTGCTCAACTTGTTAATTCTATAAATACTTCCACAGTAACGGCTCATCCAGTTCAAGAGCAAAGTAGTTTTAATTAAAATCCCTTCACACTTTCCTGGCCGTACCCCTTTAAACGGGGAGGTGCTCCGGTGCTCACCCCCAGCCCGGTGCTCTCCGCTGTGCTCCGGGTGGGGTAGAGACTGAGTCCGGGCTGACTGGGAGCGGACGCGTCGGAAATCTCCCCGGAGGGGCCCCTTGTAATTCGATGCATGCTGTTAAAGCTTAGAGTATATTGTCTTCCCTTTGCTTATGAAGCCTCCACCCACCGGCCCACCCTACATTTAGCGGATCATGTGACTCGGGGTAAGTCATTTGCAAGTACAACAGTTCTCTGTGCGCTCCCATTCATTTCCTGAGAACTGCCTGAGCTGAGCAGCTGAGAGGCAGAAGGGGAGGGAGTTGCTGCTCACTCACTCACACACACTCACTCACACACATACATACACACACAAGCACAGTGAGAGGAGAGAAGAGGAAAGGGAGAGGAGGAGAGGAGACAGAGAGGACTGTAGAAAGGAAAACAGTCTTCTAGTTTCCCTGGCTCTGCAGCTTCTGACAAGGTCTGTTCTTTTTTACTCATCCTCTACCTCTGCTGCTGCTGCTGCTGCTGTTGTGTGCTTCGCTTGTCACGTTGCCGGGCTTTGTGTTTGGTGCATCTCCTTCAGCTGTCATTTCTTTATCAGAGCAGATGACAGCTCAGATCACCTAAGGCATTGTGCGCGGTGTCAGTCAGCGGGGTATCGGTTTGGTCCCTTCATGGCAGCGGCTGGACGTGCAACAATCTCTTTTCAGTGTAAATTCCTAAACTGTCAAACTTATGACCGATGGTCATGAACGGCATCCTGACTTTACAGTAGTGCCACCAGTTACGAAGTCTGAACTGTTTTCTTTGTATGTGCTCATAAATCAACTTTAGAGCTCATCAACTGTTGAAGTATAATGCTGGCTGGGACAAACATGTGAACTGAGACTGCAATGAGTAACTCTGTAAGTGCTTCTCACTGGAAAAAAGTTTGCTGCTCGAATTTTGTGCATATCATTGGAGAGTTGGGTGTGCAATCGTGTGAAACGTTACTGTTTGTAGATGTATAAAAAAGCCTTGTTCTGCCCACTGTTTCCTACTCTAGCAGCTTAGAGACAGAAACACCGCTGTTAGCAACGGGTTAAACATTAGGAGGCTCGGGTAGCGGAGGAAGGACGATGGTGTGTGCAGTGTGGGGGGTGGGAGTGTTGCAGGGGTGGTGTCTTAGATGTCATCAGCAGCGCTCTCACTTCCAGGGTAATAGTCATTGGTATTGATGGGTGGCTGTCACAGAGGAGGAGAGCCACCAGGTTGGGGAGAGTGGTTGGGGGTTGGCCCATGGCTGTTATTTTCAATTACAGGGGACTGGGGCAGAGCTGACAGCAAAGGCATTTGTACATCCAGCAAGGGGGAGGAGGGTGTGTTTAGTTGTGTATGTGTGTTAGGAGATGAGGGGAGGGCGGGGGGCATGAGAGAGAGCAGGAGGGAGGGAAAAGGGTGTTTGGGGGGGGCGGTTGAGTTTAGACTCTGGCCTCTGCTCCAGGGTTTGATGTGGAAACTGAGCACTGACCTCTGTGACTTTACCCTCGTGTTGCTGAGAGGCCCCGCTTTGCCTTTAACTGTATTACAGTGGTAATGAATTTTTGGCAAGTGGGGGATTCACCAAAAACTGACGGGGAGTGTGTGCGCGGACGAGACCCCCTACAGCGTCTGGATGTTCAGTGAGTCATAGAAGCGCTCATTGAAACTGTCACGAAAAACCATTGAGGAAGGGACATGAATTCTTGGTTTGAATCTCAAATGTGAAATATCAGTACACAATGTTTTTATGGCTTATGTGACATGGAAAGTTTAGAAAGAAACTTTAAGATATTTTTTTTCCATTTTATAATCAGTAGTTGGGTAACCATCAACAACATGATAACCTTCACGAGCACCAGTTTAGGAATTGATCACCATCCTGACTGAAAAGGCAGATAACGGTGTCCTGTACTCACTTGTGCTGTTCAGCCATCTGTTGCAGCTGGTAATGGTGAAATTATTTAGCTGTGTTGTGATCTGTGGCTTGTGATTCAATTGCAATCTTGCAGTGGCTTGACCGCCCACCCAAGACACGGTTCAGGGGCTTATGATAGAGATCAGCGCAGGAGGGTGGCGTACGTGGGGGGGACTCAATTAAAAAGCCAATCACCAGTGGATAGACTCTATCTGTCCATCACCAGTCCTCTCCACAGCATGCCAAATTATTTTGCAGGGTTCCCTCTTCCTACTCATCATCTGTCTCCTAAAATCACACAAATGTTCTATATGTTTGCAGTTTAAATCCCCCAGGAACAAGTGGTATTGTCTCAATTGTGTAGTCTATCAGCATGCTTGATGGCTGTTTTATTAGGCCATTTGTGATTTCAAATGACTCCAAATCAGCAGTGTTAACTGCTGCAATATTGACTATGCACCAGATAATTTATCCAACTCGCTGCTGTGGCGATTAATGTGATTAATTGCAGATAGACTGCACTGGACTCATTCAAGGCCTATACAGGTAAACCATGTTTAAGGGGCTTTGTGAATATCCTGTTGCCCCTGGCAGTGGAAAAGTTATCGCACCAAACCTGGGTTTTTTCATGCACACAAAAACACCCACAGACTCTTAACAAGCCTGTGGCCAAAGAGGCTTAAATAGACTGGTAACCGTGGAGGGATAACCACAAAAAAGACAGTCACTGCAGTCAAGTCAGATGTCTTGCACATGAGATAACATTAATGTAAAAAATAAAAGCAGCTACTACGAGTTGAAATCCCTGTGCTGTTATTTCATCGTGTCAGTAAATGATAAAATGTTCTCTCCCCTCACGATTCCTGTTGTGGATTCAACCTTTGACTTCAGTGTCCAACCAGCGTTTGTTTATCGAATTGGAGTTGAGGTTGTACATGGAGTAAGAGCATGTGTGTTTTTGTGACTGGGGGAATGAGACAGCAAGGGGTGGGGGGGAGAGAGAGAGAGAGAGAGCATGGAAAGTATTGTGTAACAGCTAGTGACTCTGGGGTTCATAATCCAAACAGATAGATCTACCATCTAACAAGAATAACTGCAATGGTCGAACACCAACGTCAGAGTAACCAAATTTATGTTTTAAGGATAGGAAAAACTGTCATCTAACAGCAAACAACCTTAAGGGAGGAAGAGTTCAAAGTGTCCAGGACATCGACCAATAATTTGTTTTTCTAGTAATGAAATCTCAGGGGTAGGCTTGTGAGGACCTACTGGAAATGACTCAACTATCCAAATTTTCCCCGTGCTGATGATTAATTGAGATGTTTTGGGGGGAAAAAAAGAAAAGGTGTGTTATTTTAAAGCCCGTCATTCTCCACTTATGCCAAATTTAGTAAAATCAAGAAAGGAATACAAGAAAGGTTTAAAAAACGAGGAAAACTTGAGACCGAAGAGATCAAATCATTTCTTAAGCTTGTTTTTGCTTGGAAGAGTTTCCCTGTAACCAATCATTGGGACCCACCGTTGGAGCCTCACTGCAGATGGTTTCAGCAGACCTGTGTTTGGATGTTGCTTGCATCACTGTGAGCTTTGTTTCCACTTGCACTGTAGGTCAACTGTTAAAAAAGGAAATTATTCATACACCATGTTGAATCCATTTGGGGGGATGCCCGTGGCATTCCAGGGCCTTTTTGGGTTTAACATAACCAAACATAGGTTGTGCTTTGTACTTCAACTCCTGTCCATTAGTTATTTCATCCAGGTGTGAGTACAGCATGGCAAAAGACAAATGAGTGAAGGCACAAGGAGTGTGAGTAATGGGGATAAACACAGCTGCTGGGTTTTACTATGGCGAGCTAAGTTAAACTAGAATCAAAAGCTGGCATCAGAAATAACTGCAACCCATGTTTGATGAAAAGAGTGTCATTGTGTTGGAATGCTATTTTGTTTACGTGTACAGTGCAGGGGATGGGCTAAATTCAGATGTGTCAGCAGAAAATGAGGTTAAATGGGGTAGCACTTGAAAAAGGGGGTAGTGTTCAGGTATCCCCTCATGCTTGTGTGTACAATCATTGTATAACATCTAGGTCGATCTTTGAAAGAACATATGGGGGCACATGTGCTGTGATGCATGCAGCAGACAAGTCATTGTGAGTTGTATGTACATGGTGCATATGTTGGGGGAAGGGGGGTCACTCACACACATCCAGTATTCAGTATTACATGTCGTAAGGGAAGCTCCTCTCTCTCTCTCTCTCTCTCTCTCTCACACACACACACACACACACACCACACACACCACACACACACACACACACACACACACACACACACACACACACACAATGATAGAGCCTAGGGGGATATAAGGCAGTAGCCAACTCAAAGAATACCCCATTAGGGCTGAAGTGTACTGTGCTATCATTCCTAAGGGAGAGGAAGCAAAGGCAGAGAGTGTGTGGGTGGTTGATAGTGGTGGCGTTGCTGGGGCGGATGCAGGTTGTAGTGGGATATCAATCTACGACATCCTACCTTACTCTTGTGACAATAAATGAGTCCAGCTTCTCGTTCTTAGCCTTTGGAGCAGAACATAGAGAAATGATGGAGCCTTTCCTTGAGAAAATCTGTAAAATCTTTGACTTTCTTATTTTGTGGGCTTTTATTCTGAGTACAGTGCACTCACACTAAATTCATCAAAATAAAACTAGAAAGGGTTTTTATTCACCTTAAATCACACAGAAAACTGTTCCACAGTTTTTCTGACAGCACTGCTGACAGTTTGTGGTGATTCTTATGTGCAGAAGTGTGGTTGCATCAACCTAAAACCATGCTCTGTTACAGTTAATAAGAGCTGACAATAGAATACATATTCTCGTTGCTTTTCTCACCATCATGTACACATATTCTGTTTTCCAATCTCTGTGATCTATTGGTATTGAAATGGAATAATTGCAGTTTGATTGAGCCAGTCTCGCTCGATGTTGCTCAGGATCAGCGTCCCTTCCTTTAATGCAAGTAATTTTTTTGTGTCACAGGCTATTTTAGATGCACTGTCATTGACCCCAGTTCATTGCCCAGGAAGTCCGCACGCCTGTGTGCAGTGTGTGTGTGCATGTGTGTCGCTTTATCTGTGAAGACTGTGCGGCAGAGGTCCCTGGATCCTTTGAAATATGCATGTCTCATAGGCGCACTCTATAACAGGTGCATGGTTCACTCATAGTCTCCCTCTGACCAGCCCTCACATACCATATTTGTTGTATTCTCTCCCATGATTTAATCGAAAAGATCCTCAATTGAACACAAACCGTCGCCAATGGTGTTGCAAATTGCTTTGACTTCTAAGTCAGAGCTTACTCGGGTAATGTCACCTCATTTTAGCACTGTCACGGTCTCAATATATTTTGCCACTTCTGTGCTGCATTCGACTCACATGATGCAAGAGGATGTCAGACTACTGTTTACCTCTCTTGAGAGCACTGTGGAGGCCTGTGTATGCGCTTGCGCGCCTGCGTGCATGTGTGTACATGTGTCGATTTGTAAACTGTAGGTGTGTGTGGGTGGCATTTTGTGTTGAATGGGCATCTTTATTCTTCTTTCAAGGGCACAGCTGCAATGGTATGAGACAGATGTGCACGCCTGTGTGTTTCTGTGTGTTCGTCTGAGACGTGTGGTACGCCGTGGGTGACGCCATAGTGTTCATGTGTGATAGCCATATTGTATCAGAGGAGGAAGTAAGCCTTAAATGCTGCAACGTGCCAGACAGAAATGCAGACTGATCAGTAAACAGCTCATCTTTTCACTCTGAGTGTGAGTTTTCAGAATTAGTAATTTCTTCAGCCTGCAGTTTCACAGCTGGAGGTGGGGAGATTTTACAGAGGAAAAACAGATTTTTTAAAAAAAATCATTGTTAGGGAGTTTTATTTTGGTATATCCATTTGAAATCTTTTGAGTTTAGTATTTTAGTGATCTTACCTGTTACCTTTTTAAATAAGTATCACTTGACTGACCTTCGAGGCAGCATGACAGATTTAAAAAAAAATAAAAAATCATCTCTAGCATGTGTTTGTATGTCCTCCCACTTGTGAAGGCAGTGCGCTTGAGCTGCATCTGGCAATCTCATCCCAGATTACTGACACAGGATCCCCCTGCCCCTGGCAGAAATAGCAAGGACAAAAAGCAATCTACCAGACTATGGGAACATGCACAGGCCTCCTTGTGTGGGTTCATGTGTATATTTAAGAAATACACATAGGTATTTGGGTTTTAGTGGAAAAGGCTACATTTGCTTTCAAAAATACAAATAAGCCAGAGCACACTCACTGTTTGCCTTCTTACTTGATCAACTGCTGATTAACTTTATTCCATCTGAGGGTTTCCCCTCAGGTTTCTGACAATCATTTTCCAAAAGGAAAGTAATATTTGACTAATTTTTATTTGTCTTATTATTATATTATTATTGTTTGTGGCAGTAGTTATTGTGCCACAGAGTGTGATGTTTAAAAAGGCAACATGGCTCAGTGTAACAGGAAGCCCAGTCAGTCTTGTTTGTCACATCAAATACAACAACAACTGAAGCCTGGAGAAAATCAGACAAATAGAGGTTGACATTCAGTTTAAATTGATGGAACCTGATAAGCTACATGTTTGTCTGTATGTGCCAGAGATGACAACACCCAACATATGAGATCCTGTCTTCTGCGCTGACGAAGAAAGCTGTTTTTCCTCAGTGGAAATGATTTATTCCCACTGGAAATGGCACGGTATTTTGAGGTAAAGTATATCACTTGAACACCGTTCCAGGAGGGATGCTGCAGCCTTCAGGGAGCTTTTTTCATTTTAAATTCACTGAACATAAACTGTAGCGTGCTACCTTTATGCTTGTTAGATCTTTTACACATACTTGCTTCTGAGTTCAACGAGGCAGCAGCAGCCTGCTCTATTGAGCTCCGTTCAAAAATGTCCCGATAATGTTAAAAAGACTTAGCGCTCACCGCCAAGGAAACGCTGCTTATGAAATGGAAACTCTGAGACCAATCACAGAGAGCCAAGAATGATTTCAAAAAGCTGACCACCTCAGTACACTCTCAGCACATGTCTGGGGCACTGGTAGATTTTCTGTTTAGCATACATCCATTGTTAATGATACGGACTGAGGGTTGTCATGTTTGAGAACATGAGGTCACCAGAAAACGAAGACCACCTTAAATGGAAGAAGATGATTGTGGACATTATAAAAAAGTGAACTAAATTTGATTTCAGCTGATAAAGAAATAACAATTACTAGATTAACCAAATGCTGTTTTAACCCCCTGATCTTTACCACTATTTTGAACAGCGTTTCATGCGCGTGGTGTCTGACCCACATACAGATTTTTAATCATTGTATTTTCTTGCCTGCTTTTTTAAAATCTGTCTCAGACAGGATGGCTGGAGTTTAAGAGTTTTGCTCTTTCATCCTCCCAGACAAACTATGAAGCCAGAACTCCCAGCTGACCTTCAGCTACTATTTATTTAGATGGTAATCAATTAAAAAGTCAGTTAGAAACTAAAGAAGGTAAATCAGCTTTTTTGTTCTGAGGCCAGTGGTGGTGCCTGTCAGTTTGGACCGTAGCTGTTTTATAGCTGTAGCAATACACTAAATCAGGCTACAGGTTGTTTTATATAGATTTTTGTATAGAAATACAGTAAATAACTGTCAGTCTGTCTGTCTTTTAAGCTCAAGTGTAATTTATGTGTTCTGGCTGTGATGTGAGAACTGATGTCTGAAGGTGGGAGCTTCATGCCTGTTGAACCTTTAACCCCCACCAGGCTGTTATTTGCCTGGATGCAGTTACTCTTAAGTAGTAACTCTGCAGGGAACTTGAATGAGCTCTCAAGACCAGAATGAAGCCAACCAGATGAGGTCATGAAGCAGGTTTAACATGAAGCAGGTCAAAGCTTAGAATGAAAATCAGCTGCCGCTCTGTTGCGTCTACACTGAGCGAGTCTGTTGCTTCTAAGGTCTACAGACGTATCTTCCTGCCAGCTCTCTTTTCCTCTTCCCTAACATTTCTGTTACCGATCTTCTGAAGAAATTGCAAGCATGGTCAAATATTTTTTTGCTTCTGTTTGAGTGACCAAAAAGACAGGAAGTGGAAGAGCATTACTGGGCAGCTGCACAGTTTGCTGGCTATCAGGCCACTGTTTCATACTGGATGTCCAAGGGCACAGAAGAGGGAAGTGCAGTGAGGCAGGGGCTGTGGTCCACAATACAGGCCAAAAGCAGGAAGTGCCTGTTTCACATCACCTGCAGCCCTGTCCTTTTTAGAAGTGGTGTTCCTTCTAGTTCTAGTTCCATATTTAATAGACCTTTTTCAATCAAAAATTGTAAAAGATGTTATTAGCGGGTCTCTGTTACCCTCCATTCTTTTTTGGTAGAAGACCAGGTGGGGGTGGGGGTGTGTTGGCATTCTTGCACTGTGTGCTTTGCGCTTGACCGGGTCTTGGCTGGGATCCATATCCCCTCTTTACCCTCTCTCGCTTTTCTGACACCCCCCCCCCCTCTTCCTCCCTACTGAACACCACCCACCCTCCATTCTCCGTTGGTTGCAGCCCAGCCACTGCCAGCAAACACCCTGCGCTCTTCACAAGACCCCACACCCTCCCTCCTCTTCATATCACCGTCCTCAACAGTTCCGTATGTTCAACCTGTATTCCTGTGCAGTGTGAGCGCCATGGCAGCAGCTTCCGGTCTCTTTGACACATATCTGACGGGTGGTGGGGGAGACATGAGGGAAGAAGGTTGTTGAAGTTCTAACTTTAGTTAAATACCAGATGCGTTTTACTGCTCAGAAAACTGTGCTCAGATACTCACATAATGGTTGATTTCAATCCGCCAGAGAAAAATCTGTGATTGTTATGAAAGGAAAAATATGTTGGAAAAGAGTAATGTTCATGGCACACATGTCTTTACCTTTATAACTTCAAACAAGGAAGTGATATTCACTACAAGTGCCTTGACATTTGATGACCTCTATATTTGGTGACACACGTACGAAACTTTATATGGGTTGTACACAATAAGACTGTTATGATTCTAAAGGTGCACAATGTGATCTTGTATGGTTTCATTTTTGTCTCAATTGTTAGCATCTCCCCATGATCTCCTACCTGCCTGTCCCCTGAATACACTGGCACAATCAAAATAAACAACACCAGGGGGACAGGCGGTGCACCAAATCATAACAGACCATCTTCCAGCCAATCACGGACAAGCGTGCGCGTGCAGCTCCAGGGGAACTGGGTAGCACGAGTAGATACTCGGATGGTGCCGTGAACAACATCTACTGGCTCAACTCGATATATTTTGGAAAATGACTGAGGCATGAAAAAGTATGAATATATGGATGAATATATGGCGAGGAGAAGAGAATTTTACATTGGGGAATAGATTCAAAGGTGGCATGAACTCTGCTGGCAGAAGGGCTGCCTCTCCAATGCACAGGTGGATAAGTTCTTAATGGACAGGTAGGTAAAATCAACAAGCTCAGGAATCTTAGTGTCATTAGCGTAGCACAGGTCCAATTTTGATAATGGCGTTAATGGCAATTGCGTAAACATTAAAGGGAGGGGCTAGTTTGCTCTGTTTTGTTTTGTATTTACCGTTAACGTCAAAGAAAGTGACTTCATGCAAGGTTGCATACTGTCTTCTGAAGGTTTTTGTTTTAAAAAGTGTTTTTAAAAATTTGTGGTGTGGTTCAAGTTGATTTCTGAATTTGGCTGAATGGGCCTTGCAGATAGGATACTTAAGAACTTTAAAAAACAAAATTACAAACCATACGTTACCAAAATATACAGTTCTAATAATTACACTTTAATGTGTACCAATAAATACCAGTTAAATTTGCAAGGAAATTTAAGATATTAGTATTTTAAAAAACTACGAACTTGAAAAAAATGTTTGACCCTACAATAGATTTTTTGAATAATGAATAGAAATCCATTAATTCCATTTTTATTTATGTCCAGAATAAATAATAATGAATAACCACATTAGAATTTTTGTGAACAAGCACAAGGTTACTCAGTTCATCCTTGAATCGTGCTCAAAGCACATGCTTGAAATGCGCTCAGTATTTTAGTTACATTACAAACAAATGACACAGGTCAGCTGTGTGGTTATCAAAGTTGTTCGGAGTGTTCAATTCAATATTAAATCAGCACTTTATTGTTGATTTACATTTATTTTTTGTGTTTTATTGTGGTCATTTATCAACTGTTCAAATGCTTGTTCATGCTTCCACCGTTTGGTCAAATGTGTCTGAACATTTAAGATGTCACATGTTGCTGAGGTATATTTCAGGTCTGAAGATTATTCATATATTAATCAAGCTAGCTTGGTTGGGGTTGGTATATTCCTCCTCTAGAGCTACCAGCCACAGCAGCAGGCAGCTGATAGGTGAACCTGCAGAGATGGTGGATCTGAGGCCACTGAGGAGGTTGTGTGGTGGCCATCACTTCGCACTTTAAAATGCATTAATGGACACATGCAAGCACAAATAAAAAACAGAGTGCTGGCCTGAATGTTCACCCTTGTCCCTTTACCCTTTTTTAAGGGGATTTGTGGGGATGGGAGGGCCAGTCGGTGAGAGAGAAATGAGATTCTTCAACACTCCTCTGCCGTTCTCTTTCTCTCCAACTCCCCCACACACCTGGGATGGCCATTTCATTTCAGAGTACAGCAAATGGAAAGGTGATCTTAATCTACCCTGTTTGCCTGTAACTCCCTTCCTCTCTCCATCTCCCACACACAGTTTTCGCTGCTGATGGACAGAGCGCTGCTGGTTGCCAATTGCAGACACAAAGGTTTTGTACTCGGAAAAACACTTTTTCCCCCCACCAAATTCTCTCTTTTGTTTTATTGAAGTTTTTTTGAGTGATTGGCAGCCTCTGGAAATACCATTTGACAATGTATTTCAGCCTCTTCAGCATGCTATGCAGTTTGGTTCCATTAGCTCGTTACTCAGTGTTGGGTCTCTCTCACTGCTGTCAGTGCTTTAATCATTGCAGTCACAAGCCAAGCTATACAATGACTATTGATTTCCTTTGAATAGCCTGGTGCAAACCAGTTCATTAGGAAGGTGAAGACAAACCACTGAATTAACTGGACTGTGGACACATTGGGAAAGATTGTTGTTTTCGCACAATATTCTGGTGCCATGCTGGGCAAAATTTAAATAAATACATTTTTTTAACCAACAGAAATGTCTTAGTTCAGCAATGTAAAGGCAAGAAAGTTTCGGCTGACTTTTTAAAAACAAAAACAACAACACTTCCAGCTTAAAATAATGTACTTCCTTCTAAGATGGGGAAAATTTAAAAATGGAACGGTGAAGAAGAGCAAAACTCACCTTTTGTCTCATTTGGTTCACTCTTTTCTTCACTTTAGCTCATGGCTTTAGGCTGGGCTGAGGCTGCAGCTCCACCCGCCCAGTCGTTACTATGGCAACCCTATCTGGGCCTACCAAGACCTGAAGCCGAAGGACATCCTGGACAACAATACAATAGCAGCACAGCCAGCGTACCTGAGGGACTTAGACCTGAGAGGCGAGATCTGGGGGGGTTGTAGATTGAGTAAATCCTCCCACTTTCTCTACCTCCCTCACACACAAACTCAGTCAGGATTAATCTTTTGCTTGAAAGGAACTGGAACAATGTGTGGTATTGAGCAATTCCACCTTTTTTTTAAATGAATGAATAAACAGAAACAGTGCTGACCAAATTTTTAGCAATCTTAAGTGGATTTACTGGTAAACACAACATTATGATTACAGAATGAGCCCCAAAAAATATACATTTTGGTCAGTTTGGAATACATATTATATCATGCTGGCGCTTTTTATTTATTTATTTTTTTTAAATCCCTACACCTGAACGGTGAGGGTGGTTCCACTACCAATTAAGACAATTGGGCCACACACCCTGCTGCTGGTGCCATCGATGTACAGCAGAATGAACTTACATGTGGTTCTGCTAAAGTAATAGGAGGGTTACCTCAGGTTTGCTTCAGCGGAGAGATACCGGACAGCGTTGCTGTCAGTGGTTTCATCTGAGTGTCTCTTTAAAGACACAGCGCGGTGCTGAGGAGCTCTGTATTACTGCCCCCTTTCCAATATCACACAGGCAGCCACAAGGAGGATGTGCTTATGCATGTGACTGCGGGAGACTATGCATAATATTGTGGTCTTATTTGTATTTCCAGTTTGAAATAATATCCAAAAAATGCCTTTAATACCCTGAGAGGAAACATTGTCTGGGTGTTGGTGTTGAGAAACTGTATCTGAAAGCAAACGTTTGTATTCTATTGTAGTGTTAAGAGGATTTTAATCAACGTCACAAAGTGTAATTAGCCCTGCAGGGGTACACCAAGCAATTGGAAGTCTTTATTATGTGAAAAAGAGAGTGCTGCTGTACACGGAGGCCACACAATTTGTGTTTGTTTATCTACGACAAAGCTTCTACGACAGGTTTGAGACTTAGCAATGGGTGCATTTAAAATGTTTATTTCTCAGTGGGTCAACAGTGCTGTTGCTTGGCTTTGAGTGTGGAACCTGCTTAGTCATTCTAAAACTCCCATCTTATACCTCTTCTGTGTCCATTCACAGGCAGCCTAAGAAACAGGATGTTAATGCTTGACGGAATGCCTGCAGTCCGAGTCAAAGCTGAGCCACTGGAATCGGAACAAGGGGTAAGAGAGCAGTTCCCCCCTCGACAATTCTTTCTTTTTTTCTTGCTTTCCTTGCTGTTGTTCCTTCGCTCAGCAATGGGCTGATAATCACTCCCAGGCCTATGCAAGTGTGCACAAGAGGAGCGGTGCATGGTGCTAAGTAGGAAAGGGGAAGAGCTAAGAAAAGAAGGGGAGCTACAGCTGGAACAGGAATGCAGCGGGGTGTTTTCGGGGAGGTGACTGGGGCCAGCACACAGCCTGTGCTGGCTGAGGGTGATTATGCAGATGTTATTGCTCCTCCAGGGATGGAGGCCACCTGGGAACCAAAGTTTTAGACATCCTGCTAGTTCCTGTGCCTTTACATTTCTGAATTTCCTGGTCATGCTCTTGCAGTCTACTTGGTCATGGGGCCAAGAATTCATCCATCTTTGATGAATGTTAAAACCACCGTCTTAGCTATGCATTTTTCTGTATTTATTACAGAGAAGATAAGTGTCCCTAATGTTCTAACACTTTCCATCTCATTTATGAGAAATACCTTTAATTACTCAGTGCATGTGGATGATATATGGAATAATAGGTGAGCAAAACTGAAAGGTTGTCATGGCCCTCACTGTGCTCATTGGTCGTAGATGGAAATGAAATGGTCTTGTTATGGAGAAGCTGTTGCTAGGTTACAAGGGCTTTGTGGCACTGCCGCAGCTGTGTGTACAGCAGGTACATAGCCCTTTTTTTTAAAAAATTGTGAAGAATTAAAGTCCAGTTGTCATTGATTTCTAGCCACAGTCTATCAACAATACACTGAACCCCAGAGCCACAATAATCACTACTGGGGGAATGCTTGAAGAAACAGTAAAATACCTGCTCAGATCTCAGGAATATCTGCATGTCTTAAAAGAGCAGGGGGCTAATTTCTAGGTGTCCTTCTCAATGAGGCTACCCAAAACCCAGGGCTTTGAACCATTCTCCATGAGCATAGTGGTGTCAGTCACAGACACAGGATGTGAGCACCACAGCCCACACATGCTTTGAAGTGCACTGAGATCCAATCTCAACTGAACAGACTATATTTCCCTTTAGAGGGCAGACGCAGACAGACAGGCACTTTAGCCTGCTGCAGAAATGTGGTCTTCATTTGAGTGGCGGGGGGCCAAAGTCTTGCTGGAAATGGTCTGCCTCGTTAGACAATTCACCCACAAGGGACTGGAAAATCTGCCCTGCTAACCAGTATCCCCTAATAAAGACAACGGCATGTGGACGGAGGTAGCACAGAACGGTTGGACATGTCTTTATGTGTGTCAGCGCGTGTGACTCTGTGTAGGTTCGACTGCGTTTATGTGTTTGTATTAGTCAAACTGAAAGTGTGGGTGGCTTCACATTTCCATCTGCACCGGTTTAGATGTGTCTCAGAGTCTAACCAGGATGCAGATTGTGTGTTTTTTTTTGTTTTTTTTCGTAAAGCTGAGCTGTATTGATTTGACCTTTAGACAACTGTTCCCATGTATCTGGGAGCACAGACTCTTCATCAACTTTGCACCTGATTCATGATTCTCTTCACCCCGCAAACAAACAAATACGAATGTGATCTTATTGTGTAAGAATGGAATAAACACTTTTGGGAAAAACAACATCCTAAACACTTACTCATATAAATCAACGAATAACTTTTGTATTCACCCCCCAAAGTAACTTTTCATGACCTCGTTCAGAATAATGACACATTCAGTCGACGTAAGATTAAATGATCTTGACGTTGGAAAACAACTTCAGCTTTCCTGTGCTATGAATTTATCCCAATAAATAAATAACGAGTTGGCAAAAAAAACAACCCAACAAATCAGATGTGCGGACATGTGAATTCTGAAGCCTCAGACGGAGGAAACGGAAACTTGTATCTTGAATACACCGGGGCTGAGATGGCTCTTATCAGGCTTCCTTCAGAAGCACGTCTTCTCTGATCTTCTATTTCTAATTGGAAATCTATAATGAGTCATTCGGTTGTTCACGTCACTTATGCTGTCAACAATTAGATGCTTGATTGTGTCGACACTGAACACAAGCTCGTGCAACTGTTGTTTTGTGATGACTCGTTCATCAGCATTTTTTTTTGGCATGAGATTAATTTCCATCAAGCCACTTTGATCTATTCAGTCTCCTGCTGACAGGTGAATCAGATGTACAAACCTGGGTTGAGGGTATCACAATAAATATAAAGCACAGGCAGAAATGTTCCATCATATGTGTTGCAATACAGGAAAGCACAAAGCCAACAAAGTCAAAAACAGCTAATTAGTGGAAGGTAGCTGTTTGCACTTTTATAAAAAACCATGTGTGTCAACCATGTTCAGACTGTTAGAAATAAGCACTGAGTTTACACGTGTGGTTGGAATTGTCATCATGTCAGGATGTAGGAAAACAAATGTCTATTCTGGAGAGGTGCAGTAGCCCACCCGTATCACCTGAGGAACTAATTTTCCAAAACACTCACATTCTCTTCATTAGGTCTAATGACTTTAAGGCCTTGAAGCAGCGTAGCTTTGGGCAGCCTGAGGAAGATAACTTAAAGAGAGTATAATAAGTGCAGAACAACTGTGTGCAGAATGGTGATAGCCTAAAGGTTAGTCAATGAGGAAGCTGACACAGTGGACAACAAGAACATTTGACACCTAATCACATAGGCGTGCATGCAGTTATCTCTTTTTTTATTATGATCCATTGTTCCTTATGAATGCAACACCTCATCTGTGGATGTGCTGTGAACAGCCCTCAACAAGCTTTCACACATGTTCCACTGGTTTTGTCCCTCCACCCTTTGATTTTGCTGAAACTGGGAGTTTGAGGGGAAATTTTTTCCCCAACTTTTTATTATTTCATGCCAAGATTGATTGTCAATTCAAAGCTACCAATCATTTAGCCAGGCCCGTTCAGACCCAGAAGAAAAATCTTCAAAACATAACCCGCTGCTGCCAAAATTGTTACTCTTTGAATGTTGCCGTAGGCCTCACGGTTGCTTTTCTAACCAGATTTTTACATTTGTGTTCCAGTTTCAGCTTTTAAACTACCGGTATGTCAGTAATTGCCATTTATTTTGTCACTTCATGACATTTGTTGGTGCAGTATTTCCTTGTGTATCATATTCCTTGGAAACCTTTAACGTGTATCTCCTGACTGCTATTTATGACACCGAGCTCCACCACCTTCCTTGTAAAGTCATTAGGGCTCACGTCCTTCATGTTTGATTAAGCTCTTAGGAAAATCACTCAGTAACAGAACTGCGTTTACTTTAAGGTTGATTAATCACACACAGTCGTACTAATATATATATATAACATATATAACATTTGAAAGAGATTTCCTGGTCACTATTATGCTCTCACGGAAAAGACAAAGTATAAACAAATTATAGTTAATCTTGTGCTTTTCATTCTGTTTTCTTTTAAACAACCAAATTCTAAGCTAAAAATTCCTAATGGAGTAGGAAAATTAGATAAACGATATTGACTGTAATACCGTGATCTCCGGGGGCAGCTCATTTATCACCAAGATGACATACATTAACCTATGTGTTACTGACGTGATTATCTAAGCCGTAACACAATCCACTTTGTACATTTTTCACACAAATTTTTTTTTCTTCTTCTTTTTCTTGACTTTTCGGGGTTACTGGGAGGGTGCTGGAGCTGCATATGGGCAAAGGCAGGGTACACCTCTGAATGAGTAACCAGCTCATCCAGGGCCCTATGTGAGCATGTGGGGGCTCGGTACCTTGCTCAAAGGTACCTTGGTGGTGCTTTGAATGTGTCCTGGCACCGCTCTCCTACTACCTCTTAAGTTTTGTCTGCATCGGGGTTTGAACCAAGAACCCTCTGCTTCTCAGGCTAGAGACAGAGCCACCGCCGCCATGAACTGTTTTCGTTTATTTAAAAGCCTTACATCTTCTAAAACACACATTCCCCCTCCTCTTGAGTTTTCCAACTAAATGTATCCTGAGAACTGCTATAAATGGTCAGTTCCTTGACCTTGCCAGAGGATTCATTGACTGAGCTGTAAAACTTGACTACTAGAAATAAACTTTGATGAGCTCTACAAAGTATGGACAAGAACTTCTTTATCTTGGCACTATAAGAAATGATTCTGAAAAGTTGTTTATCTTTGTTTATCTCTTGATGTGTACAAACAGAATTCTGACCTCAATATGAATGATTACATGCACAGCTATTTGACCCCCACAAAAAATGCCGGGCCAGTGGCGTGATGAATCAGATCAGGATGTGCTGTGAACCTTGACCTGACTCCACAATGAACCCCAGCAGAGCTCAGAGGTCATCAGAGACAATCTTGCATGGAGCGGGGTTTCTTTTCTGACTGAGGACTCACATATGATTTCAGTCACAGGGTCCTAATGTTTCCTGTAGGCTGAAAATGAGTACACCAGTCTGGAGTAAAAATAGAGTTTACTACATAAAATCACACTACACAGAAAATTTTATAAATCACCACAGAAGCGCTCTCAGCCAGCATTACATAAGCAGATAGAAATGTGGGTTTAAAAAAACAAAAGTGATGGTGAGAAACTATAGCACAGAACATTTTTTTCTGTCTTATGTAGTTGGTGCTGTAGTTCAAGTTCGACATTTCCTTATTTAGTTTAGTAATTTGTTTCTTATTAGATAAGTAAAAAATCCTGGATGATCTTGCTCCCCGATGGCCCTCGCTCTGACTCAGCCTGTGAGAGGCTCCACCGTGAGGATCAACACCACTCACCACACACTCTAGCACTCCTCCCACATAGAACACAGTCAATCTAGAGCTGCGGCATGTCTTCTGATATTGTAACTGAACACACCACATAAAATAAGGCCCCAATCCTGAAAGTCAGATGGAATAAATAAGTAATTATAGGATCCGTGTCATTTTTTAGGTGTGTATGTTCTTGATTATCATTTCTAAGTAAATGGGTTCCTGTAACTGGTGCAAATTGATGCTTCTGTTATAGTCAACATGGTGTTGAGGGAGATGTTTTGTGGAACCCTAAGCCACCAATGATGGCCTTAAGAGGCCCATCGCCATGAGACAGAGGGGAGACGGTCAGGAAATTGAGCCCATATGATGTTTTTCCACCGTCACAAAGGAGATTTAGGAGAGATAGAAAGGGGAGCCAAGAGAGCTATGGTTCTGTGGGAGTGATGGAAAACAGGAGGAAAAGAGTGCGTGGGCAACCCACACTAGGAGAAGAGGAAAGAGAATGTGTACGGTGAAAGGAAGCGCTATCTTTGCTCCTCTGCTTTTCATCTGCGGATGACGTCACGCACAGCAACGGCATCACGGGAGGAAGACGTGCGTGAAATTAATTGTTCCCTTTTCAGTGATTGTCATCGCATATACTTTTTGAAGCATATCAGGATTGGAACAGTTACTTTCCCAACAATTCACAAAAGTTCCACATGCCTTTATTGTCATATATATACTACAAACATCTATAATTGTCCGGAATTATTAAATAACCCATTTGTGGAAACAAGGTCAATGTAGATGTGTTTGTTTAGCCCTATATTTATTTATCTTTCTCTCTTGTTTCCTCCACAGTCACCTAAAGTGCGCCCTTATTCTGCAATGGACAGCGTCCCCTTCTTCCTCAGCAGAGTTAAAGCCGAGACTCCAGAAGACCTGCTCGTTCACAACCTGCATTTCCACACGCAGACCGAACCGGTTGACCTCTCAATTAACAAGCCCCGCCCGTCCTCTTCATCTACCACCCCAACCACTGCCTTGTCTTCTTCACCTCTCAGATCTGCTTTTTCTCCGTCTTCTTTATCATCGTCATCATCGTCCTCTTCCTCCTCTCCTTCGGTCATCACCTCAGCCTCATCTGTGCTCACATCAGGCCCTCTGGTGCCTCCTGGAAGTGGGGTGAGAGGTCAGCCATATTTGCACATCCTGCATTCTGTACCGCCTCCTCCGTCCAGCCCCCTGAGCCTGCCGGGAGCAGGGAAGCTGGCCAGCCATGTACACCGCATCCCAGTGGTGGTACAGTCGCTGCCCCTCATGTACACTTCTGCTGTTCGATCACCCTCCAGCCTCAACAACGCCATCATGCTACCTCTGTTGGATGAGGTCAAAGGCCAGGGCAAAGGTGGGACAACTCAATTTGATTGACTCTGCATTCGTAGTGCTTGAGTTAGATTGCAAGGTCTGCTTATTCAACTAGAAATGCTTCAATTTTTAAATGTAGTTTTCATGGTTTTATTAATACATAGTTTATACCATTGACAAAATGAGAAGATTCAACCTTTAGGTGCTCCTATTTTATTGCGCTATATTCTCCATTGACCAGTAAATCTAAAGCAAAATCAGCTTTTTCTTTTTTAGGAACATATAATTTAGTATGGACATCATACACTGTAAAACAGGGAACAAGCGTTATCAGTAAATCATGATACCTTTTTTAAAACCTTCAATTTACCGTACAAGGTAGGTCAAAAGTACATTCGCAGCACTGTCTACTTGAGGATCTTTCCAACCATTTGAATTTTCTTTTCTCATTCTGACTTTCTACTGAAATTTACTTTTTACAAGATTATCAGTGATGGTCATTCATGCACAGTTTGGCATAATTTTCCATTAAGATATCAACCACACAAGACATGTCGACAGTGTCCTGCTTCTGATGCTCAAAAATCAATATACTTCAATAACAGTGACACCTAAATAAATTCCTTGTATCTGTGCCTGATTAGCCTATTTCAGAGTCATAAAAGAAGAAATGAAAATGACAGGTCAGTGTTGGTATCCGGCAGTAAAGGAGAGATACTTCTATTCTTTAATCCCAGTGACGAGCAGTCCGTCTAATTGGTCCATGCAGACGCTTTAGTCCATAATGCAGCAATGCTGGGAAGGCTGACAGGGTGTCAGATCTTTCAGAAGCAGACCCTCAGGTGTTAATGCCCAGTCTTCTGGATGAGGAGGAGCTTTACAGGCTTTCCATCTTTAATTGAAAGATTTTTTGTTTGGTGGTATTCTAGTTCTTTTAATCTGCTGCAGACTCAAATGCTCCTTTCTTTTATATCTAAAAGCAATTATCTGGGGAGGCTCGAGTGTCAAATCGGGCTGACCTCAGCCAGAGTGTTTGCTGTCTGTGGGTGGGGTTTGTCTACAGTCATAAAGTCTTCAATCTCATGCTTCAGTCACGTACGTACTGTAAACGCTTTCTTAGATGTGGTTGATGCATGAGCAAACAGTTAAGGTCGTAATATTAAAGTCTCACACACACACACACACACACACACACACACACACACACACACACACACACACACACACACACACACACACACACACACACACACACTGTCAGTCCATTACATTCCACTTCGGATTAAATAAGAAACTAAAATCAATGAAGTCAAATGTCACAGTCGAGGATAAAAATGCTGCTGAAGAAAGCCGAAAGTTTGAACTGAGAGTTGAGGGTTTAAACTCAAAAGGTGCAATTTCACCTGATATAAACCCATCAGCTGCGTGTACCTGATGCAAGTCACACAGGAGCTTTCAGCATAAATACTCAACACTCGCACTGAATCATGTACACAACACACACACAGGTCGGCCATCCTCTTTAAGAGAGGGCGGGTACCCTTCCTTTCAGTGCTGTCTCTGGCAGGAGGTTGCCATGGAAACAGGGCTTGACTGGAAACAACAGGAGAGAAAGAAAGAAATCCGGTGTTCTGCCCACCTCTCCAGCACTCTTTTGTGTCCGTCTCTCAAAATACCTCCTTTCAACAGCGGGATGCTTTTCCAACTAATTACAGGTTTTTCGTGTGGGTAGATGAGCCGGTGACCACTCCGTATATCCTAGAACTCTATATCAACTGTAAGAACCCTTTAAAAGCTTCAGTTCTTACAACATTATTTCTGTAAGAACACCCCCACCCACCAGTAATAACACCATGTCTGCTCCTAACTCCAGACCCTTATTATGAGCCATTATAGCTGCAGTTGCTGAGAGGGCAGAAGAGGTGAAGTTCTGATAGCCTTTAAAAGCACAAAGCTTACAACATCCAGCATGTCACAGTGGAAAATGTAGGAAATTTGATTTGATATTATGCGCAGCTCATTGTTGTGCACTTTTACAGATGTGTATAGTATATTGAGGATTACGTTGAAATCAGTGTTTCATGAACAGATGTATGGAGTAAAGTGCAACAAGATCTTCTGTTTCTTTTTTTCTCCTGGAGTTATCTGGGTTGTATTCCGAGGAGCGTCCACAGAGATGACAGAATAGCCACAGGCTCTGGCAATATATCCAATGAAAGGTTCAGGGGAGAAGTTGTCACAACTTTTGGGATGAGATTTATTTTTTTATGCTGGCCTCATTTTCTCAGAGTCACGCTCGTCACTGCCCAAATCAAGATCTGACAAGTTCTTTTTTCCCTCTGTAAAATAGATTCTACAAAGAGTCCAACTCATTTCATAATTGACATGATTTTTTGCCAAAGGATTAGAGTTTAGTTTTAATATAGTTTATACCCTCAGGACTTTCGTGTTTAATCATTAGAGTGAATGATCAGCGGAATCAGCAGGCCGTGGGTTTTTCGCAGGAAGAGGTCCTGGTTTCAGGTCCTTGTCAGGTCTTTTCTGTCTGGCATTTAGAAGCTGTTTCCTTTCTGCATCAGCTTACACATGATCCTCCACAATCACAGTGTTTTGGTTACCTAAAAAATGAGGTGTGTGATTTTAAGGATTAACACAAAACACGCGTACGCGACTGAATTCTGCATCTGTGTCATGTCCTCGCAGCACACGCAGACCACAACGGCCTGTCGCCAAGGCAGATCAAGAGTGACAGCGATGACGACGACCTGCCAAACGTGACCTTGGACAGTGTTAATGAGACCGGCTCCACTGCGCTGTCTATAGCCCGCGCCGTGCAGGAGTGAGTATCACGCTCCGACCAAGTGACTACTGACCCTGTCGGTTCAGTATTCAGTGTCAAGAACAACAATGTTTGGAGCCAACGCACAAACACAAAATGCAAAAAAGGGCTGAGCTGATGTTCTAGGTGAGACAATGATAGGACACGATGCAGGAAAAGAGACAAACTTTTCTAGAACTTGCTGAATAGAAAATCCTTACCACAGAATGTGACACCTAAAAACCATGGCCCCTGTTTCATTCTCATCCAAATTAAAGTACATTAAACAATCTAATGCAGTAATTAACATGCTATAACAGTATTAAAAATAAAAAAAATAATTTATAGTGTATATGAGTGAATGGAGATGGGTTTTTATTGAGGTTTTGTCAATGTGCCTATCAAATGGTGGACAAGCTGTTTAAGACAGGATTATATTCAACTGTTTAGGATCCTTTTTTTAATGAAATGCGCGTAAACTCTATTTTTGAGTCAAAAGAAACCACGGCAATGACCTTTGAAAGACTCTCCTTGCTGATCATCTATCAGTCCGGGTGCATACGTCACATGTCAGACTAAGTGTGTTGTAGATCAGTCTATCAGTATCAGTGGCCTTGTTGGTCTCACGCTGAAAGAAGAAATATCTTACCTTTGCTGGTCACAGCACACATGAAGAACCCTTTGGCTTCACCCTGTATTGCTGCTGCTTTCACCATTTTAGATTAAGTGAGAAAAGTTTTCAAGGAGCCTGTGAGAATGCTGCTAATGAGGCAGCAGCATTAACAAGGCTAAGGGCCTCTGTAGCTGTGTTGATTGTCCGGCTTACCCGGCTGGCATGGTGTGTCTGACATTACATTGTGTGTTTGTGCAGAGCTGATTTTATGAATTTCCACAGTGACACAATTAATGAGTTACAGTGCCAGCACTGTGTAAGACATTGTAGTTGGAACTTGGTCTCTGGCTGGTGGAAGTGAGATGAAGATGGTGCCATGCTTCAGGGAAGACAGAGAGAAAGAGAAAGAGGGGAGGGGGAGTCACTGGAGGACTCGGGTTTCAGTGCAGGAGGTTATTGAAAGGGACAGGCGTGCCCCTGAGTGCCACACGTGGGCAATGGGTGGTCAGAGGAGAACCGGGGTTGGCAGGACCCAACCTTTCACTGCCCAAGCTTTCACTACAGAGAGAAATCACCTGCCAGGACCTGCCCACACTCTCCCTCCTCTGTGCAGTGTGGAGACTCTGCTGTGTGAAAACTGTGCGCGTGCAACTGCATGCGTGCGCATCCTTAAGTATTAATCCTTCGGTGTGTGTGAGTGCGTGCGCGTGTAGTCTATGCGCGCACGTGTTTCTACGTGGTGGACGGAACAGCTGGTTCCAGAAGGAGGTCAGCCATTGTCAACAGGAACACAGACTTGCGTGTTTGCCTGTGAAAAACAAAGCAGTCTGTAGTCTTCTTGAGTTACGCTCCGGTTTTGGCCTCTCAGAGGAAGCGTGTGCGTTCTGTACTGACACAACACATGCGCTTCGCGGACATCTGCAGCGCCACTGAAGCCAGCAGCACTTCTCTGAAACATATCAGTCCTTTGTGTGGCTGAACTCCTGGCTTAAACGGGTGCACTGTGGGTGCAGAAAGTCCTGCTTTATCACACCAGCAAAGGACAGACAGCAAGGATCTTTCTGTGGGTCACAGCTAAATCAAAAGTATTCTCAGTACAAGAAGATTATTACCTGCAGCACCTCAACTACTCCCCCAGAGACACCAAATAATATAAAGAATGACAGTAGCCACTAACTGCAGGTGTCGCATTAACAATAGAGATAGCAGTAAGAAAGAAGGCTGAGAATGTCACAGCAAACATTAATGTCAGAATCCAGAAATCCTTATAGAAATAAATATATAAATAAATAAACGTAGCAGCGGAGACCACCCGTGCCACATTTCAGGGAAGACACACACGGAGGAAGAGAGTTTGCATGTGCTTCTTGGGCTGCCTACTCCATATTCATGCCTTTCCCTGGGGATGGGCAGATAGGCTATTGTACGGGGGAAAAGAGTGAGAGAAGAAAGACAGCTGAAGAGAGAGAAAAATATATGTGCGCATCTGTGTGTTAGGGTTTAGGCTCTTGTATTGGAAGTGTTGCATCTGCTCAAGTCTGGCTGGTCCCTGAAGACCTTGGGGCCAAAAGAGCAGGTGGAAGGAAGGGAGGGTTGCATCCTTGGACAGGTACAGCGAAGCCCAGTGGGCTCTCTCTCTCTCTGGCTCGGTGTCTCTCTCTCACTCCCCCTTACACCCACACTTTTCCTGTTGTCTTGGTAAATCCACCATTCCTGCAGCGCTACTCAACAACGTTTCTGTGTTCAAAGTCCCCTTGTTAACAACCTCACTGTGTCAGAAACAACATGCGTGTTGTGTTTGCTTGTGGAAACCACCTGCTCTGGGTGGCATGTGCACACACTCTGCTGTCGTTTCTATTTCTCTTCTTGTGTCACTCACTGTTGTGTTCAACAGTTTGTTTTACTATTGTATAAAAAAGCATGTATTATTATTGTATTTTTTTAAAAAGAGGAAACGAAAGAGCTGAAGCAGAGGTCAGCTCTGTTTGAAATCATTCTCAGCCCTACTTCCTATTTTTGTCCTCTGCTTTGTGAGCTGAAAACACACAAATAGAGTGTATTCACAGCACCGTGATGGTGTGACACACAGGTCAGAGTGGGTCAGTTTGCCTCTGGAATTCTAATAAAAAATGCAACAAATAATCTTTTTACCGTGTATTAAAGTAGATTTTCTATAGTTTGTGCAACACTGTGCCAGTATAAGAGTTTTCCATTTTCAGTTGGAGAAATGAGACGTTTCAGTGCTAAGATTGTGCACTGCTACTCTCCTATGAGGATGACATCAGCCATGAGGTCATCACATTGTTGATGAAGAAAAAGTTCACTGTTCACTGTTGATGTTTATTTGTTTTCGACAGGACAGACAAAATGGAAAAGGCTAAAATTTGACTCATTTCATAAATCGGCGTTCAGTGATTAGGTCATCAGCTTCCACTGGATGGAAGATGACTAATAACTGTTATGTGAATGGAATGGAATCTAGAAATGTAAACACTTGAATGGGATCCATGACCACACCAGAATCATCCCCAGAAACAAAAGCAGAGCCGCAGGTCTTTTTTCAGTCAGCGTTCACTTCAGATCTCTTCAGATGTTGGCCTGAGAACTTCCTTCATGAAATCATAATCATGGATGAAGTCAGAATGTAAACATCCACATCATCTGCTAGAGCTCATCATGTGTAGGGCCCACATTTGGAAGCTAAAGTTATTTCCCCAGGGTGAGGCTTAGCTGAAAATAATAGCAATAATCACATGCAGTCTTACAATTTGGTAACATATTTGGCTTTGGTAACATATTTGTTTCAGTGTGTCATCACCACAACAAGGAGAGGGCAGGAAGAACTAATATCTGACCCGTGTGATCATTTCCTGTACAGCCTCAGACTGTTAGTGAGCCAAGAGCAACAGGTGAACCACATGTTCGCCATTAAGTCCATTTCTATTTGCATGTCCCTTATTCTCGTAGGTAACTTCAGAGCTTGAACATGGCTGTGCACTCTTGATGGTGTCACACGGACGCAGCAGTTCTTTTTTTCTGTGGTGACGGTTCGCTGGAGGTCTCTTCTCTTCTTTCCAGTTCCTCTAACATGAGGCCATCTGATCCTTTCGTATTCGTCCCTTTCCCTGTCCTCGCTCTCTCTTACCTGCTTGACAGCGTCCAGACTCTGAGACCTGACAGAAAAAGCGAGTGTGTTCCACTGCTGACAGCTAAATATATCCCACAGACTTTACTCCACCCTCTAGTAAACAGTGTTGTTCTTGTTTTCTACCTCTGCTCTGTCCTTATCTTCCTTGCCTGTTTTTAATCTTTGCGTGCAAATGTCACATGTGTATTCCTGTTTGAAAGTTCATTATCTTACATATCAAAGTTATTGATAAGTTATAGATGGAAACTGATCATCTACTAACAAGTCTGTGGTTCATCTCTTAAAAAAAAAACATGAGGGCAAATTTGAATTTTGTGCATTAGAAATATTCACACACATACACACACACACACACACACACACACACACACACACACACACACACACACACACACACACACACACACACACACACACACACACACACACACACACACTTTACCACAGGGCTTCACTGTTGGAATGACAAATTGTATAATTAACAGTGATATTAGCTATATTGGAAAGGAAATGGCAGGGCAACATTTATTGATGGCAGAAATAATTCAGGGATCATTAACCTCAGTGAATAAGACTGAAAAACAAACGCTATATTGCTCCACCTTTGATTGATGAAAGTGTGCTGAAGGAGCAACAGGAAGAGCTTCAGTTGCAGCTCCTGCACTTCCCCACAGTGAGTTCATAGCTGTGTTACACCGCCACCTGCTGGCCAAGTTAATGCTGCACCCTGCAGAACAATAATCAAACCTGATCGAACTTCTGCCATCAAAGTCCAGTAATCATTCATGTTTGTTTTTAATTTCAAAATTGATTTTAAACCCGCATTTATACTATAAAGTTTGATCTAAAAGAAAGTTGAAATAATTTTATCTTCTGCCAATTCTACATACAGAAGTCATGCTGAGTTACATTTATTTCAAATAATCTATTATTTGCTTCTTCAGTATTTAGACAGAGTTTTAGATAAATGTAAGTTTAATTTGATCGGGATGAATGACTTCTGCTGTGTTCTCAGACTCGGGGCCCCTGCAGTCTACATGCTAAGGTGTTGATGGTGTCACCCTGTGAGGTCATCTCTGTCTCCGGTGTGACATGATGACCTCATGCCCTCACACTGGCGAGTGTGTGAAACAGCAGAATGCATTTTCAGTAACACTGAAAGACTGAAGACTTGAGCCTTGTGCCTCTTATCTGTCAACATTACTATTGATGCTCATCTTTTGCACAGAGGAGAAAAAAAACATTTCACCACAAAACAACTTTACACAGTGCAGATGCATTATGACATTTCTAAGATATACAGTAATATGCAGATTTTGGAAGTAGCTGCTGCTTTATTGTCGGTTCTTATGTTCTCGTTGCAGCTCCATGTCCCCCTTCAGTATTGACAGCCTACGACGCCCCAGGAGGTCAGAGTCACCCGATTCTAAAAAGAGGAGAATCCACAGATGTGACTTTGATGGCTGCAATAAGGTTTACACCAAAAGCTCTCATTTAAAAGCACACAGGCGGACACATACAGGTCAGTAGGTCAGGGCGTGTTTGTCTGTCTGCGTGACACTGCACCATGTTCATGAAAACATCCCGATTTATTCAGCCTACACTGCTGTTCCTGACACATCTTATCATTAGTTAAGTCGAGGCATCTTGATGCCACATCTATGAGGAAACGGATGAACCATTATTCATAAAAAAGGTCTGATTGCGTCAAACTTCGTTAGCCTTCCATTGTCATCGTTCACACCGAGCTTTCGTGTGAAGCCGGGGATCAAACCAATGACCATTGGAAAATACACAAACTCTGTCCTGAATGTAGAAAAGTGCAATTTCAGAACAAGTTGAGGAGAGCTGGTCGTAACATGGTAATTATCTATGAAGCTGAGCGCTTATGTATGCTGACACAAGAGCTTGTTTTTCTTAAAGGATAATACAGTAGAAGCCTGTGAATTTGAAGGCTGCTTTTCCTGTTCCACTCACTTGTGTGTTTCACATACCTCCCTCACTACTTTTTTCTTTTAATATACTCTGTTCTAGACTTTTACTGATCTAAAATCATAAGCATATTAACATAATAATATTAGAATTTTACCTGCAATTAGATTACAATTGTTTTACTTATAAAGTGTTGAAGATAGGCTCCCACAATTGTGTTGATTTAATTAGTTTTTACCTACTTAATCAATTTCACAGAAATTTTTATCAGCAAAAGTGGAACATTTTTCACGTAGCCTAAAATACCACTATTGGAGGACAACATAAACCCAAAATACACCAATAATAACATTTATTGGCTTTTAACTTGTTGATTCTCACATACATTTGAAAACTCCGACCAATGTCTGAATCTTTTACACCTGCACCAACATTGGTGCGTTCTTCAAAGGTCAAGAAGACCATTATGGTTATGTCCTCGACCATAACCACGCTTTTCTGTCTTCCTCTCCAGGGGAAAAGCCATATAAATGCACATGGGACGGCTGCACGTGGAAGTTTGCCCGCTCGGATGAGCTGACGAGGCATTACAGAAAACACACCGGAGTGAAGCCCTTCAAGTGTGCAGACTGTGACCGGAGTTTCTCCAGGTCTGATCACTTGGCTCTGCACCGGCGGAGACACATGCTCGTGTGAATCAGATGGAGAGGAGAGCGGATAGAGAGAAAGAGGATGTGATTAATAAAACAAGCACACAGGGAGTTTTGGGGAGCAGGATCTCCCTTTGAATGTTTTTCAGCTGGTCTGGACACACACATAGACGTGTGCGAGTGCACACACACACACACACACACACACACACACACACACACACACACACACGCACACACACACACACAAAGACACTGATATACATGGAGAGACACAGAGATGCACAGATACACACTCTCAACCATCACAAGGAGGGAATTCGGAGAGCTTATGGAGCACAAACCAGGGTCACTTCTGGATCTTCTTTGAGTTAGAAGGAAGAAGACGGCAGGATTTTATCATTATTATCATCGTTTGATTACAATAGGGAACTGTCCTTAACAGCACTGTTTGTAAATGTTTCACTTTGATTTTTAAGGTAAACTCACACTCTTAATTTTGACAAAAAAAAGAATCTATCTGTATATGTAAAGTGCTATTACAGCGGACTCTTTTGGTATCTTTTTTCTTTTCATTACTGTTCCACTGGCTGCTTTTTTAGCATTCACAATGCGAACAGCATTGTGTTAAATGGATTTCCAGTGAAGGGAAAAGGGATTTGGCCTGGATCACGGGAAAAACAACGTCGGCCTAATTTTGGAATTACAGGAAGTATTGTTGCGTCTCGCCTCCTTGTGAATGCGATGGGTGACCAGCAGAGGGAGCCATTGCACCACCACGTGTGGTGGAACCTGCTCTGACATGTAAAATGGGATTGAACTTTCACCACCTCATAGCCAGCACGTATCAAAATATTACTCAGAGTATGAATGAAAGGCACCACCCGGCCATAAATTTCAGATATTTATTTAGTTGAAACAATCAGAAGCAAACACACCAGCGAAGGACTGTTTACGACCCTCTCACTTGGTCTGACGCCTCCAAATCCAATCAATGCTGTCCAGAGCCTCTCATGCATTTTCTTAGAAACGATTTTTAAAAAAATACATTTTGGTGGATTCTGTGCTGTGATTACCAATCAGTAAAGTGCAATCTTAAAGGATAAATATACTTTTGAATTTTTGCTTTGAATTTTTTTTTTTTTTTCCATGTATTGCTCAGAAAGCCCCTCGGTGTACAGTGATCTTTGAAACAATCAGAAGAGAAAAGAGGAAAATGGAGGCACCTTACAGACTCATTCTATCCATCAATCTGCTTTTATTCTCGGTCTCCCTTTCCTTGTTTCATCTGAGTTTCACAGTGAAAGGCACTTGCCTTGTGTTTGTTCTTTTTTTCTTTTTTGCACAGCAGCACTTGACCATAAGCTGAAGCTGACATCGGCTGCAGTGTTACAGGGATTTTGTGGTACCTAATGTACAGAAAATGCAGATGAGCAATACATATGGGACAAAGTGAACTGAAGGAACATCAGCCTCCTCTTTGTTCCCTTTGCTGATGTCAATTTTGGAGTCGTTGGGGTTTTTAACTGAGTTGACTCCCGAGTCTTTAGCACCACTCCCTCTATTGATCAGTTTGTTGGTTCAGCACAAGGCTCTATACTCATGTGTGCAAATGATTTTATTTTGTTTTTCAGTCATTTGACTTATAAAGTGATTCAGACCACAGTTATTTTGATATGTGGTGAACCTGTGATTTGGCTAGTTGCTGAGAGGTGTGAACATAAATCAGAGTTCAATGCATAAATGACTAAAACATATATATCATCATGCATTTCAAGCACGCGTAAGAGCTATTAAACAGCTTTTACGAAAATGAGGAAGTATCAGAACTGCTAAATGAAAATGTATTAAATTTCTTCCATTTATTGTCTAAAAGCAGCAACAGGAAGCAAACGTAGACCTGCAACCAGCTTTGATCTTCTTTGGTTTCAGCAGGATAGCCAAATCCAGGCTTTGATTTCCACCTTTGGCCCTGAAATCACACGGGGCCCCTTAGATTTGACAGAAAGTTGATTCAGATGATTCATTATTTATGTATACTCTGCACACTTGTCATTACGCCCAATCGTATTATAATTTTGGCGAAAGTTTGTCAGCACCTTGTTTGTTTTATCAGTATGATTTTTCAAATGATTTTATTTCAAAGGCGATTTATAAACAAATGATCATGTATTTTATCATCCTTAAAAAGACATTTTTATTATTGAGGTGCATCGGTGCATATAACGGTTTTGCTTCTGTACAAAGGATCTTGAAATGTTGTAATATATGTGATAGTGAAGATAAACTCTTATTACAAAGTTCTACAGCCTGTATATATATCGGAAAAATAGGGCTTTTGATCCATAGGTGCAGGAAATACGTTTCTACATGTAAAGTCTTTTTCAGAGAGTGTAATTTATCTAATTTGATACACAGTGAAACGGACTAAGGGTGTCATCATGTCAATGGTCACGTGTCATGTATTTGATTTTCAGTTGAATCTATCCGTGATTATGAGTTTTGTTCTTAGTCCTTGGGCTGAAGCAGTGTTTACCACGACGATCAACACACCACTTCTCATTGAGCGTGTCAAGGTACTCAATTCCCGGCGAACACGTGAAACTCAAATCAGCACCGCGTTGATTCCCAGCTGGTGTTGCCGGCCTTAACACACCAGCTCCTGCGAAATTCACACTGACTTGAATACGGTGTGTCCGCTGGACAGATTGTATTATATTTCTCTTCAGTATCTCCCTCCTTGTTTTAAGCATAATTTTGTAATGGTAACCAGGGTCAAAGTTATGCAATAATTCATAATAAATAGTGCCTCATATTGCAAACTTGTAATATCAGCTGCTCGGTGCAGATGAAAGATTCCAGCACACACAGAAGAAAAAAAAATTATCCAACAAACCAACACATTTCAAATGGGGATCCATGAGCCTTGTTGGGGGGGCAGAGGCAACAGTATGCAAGGCGGACCTGTAATGTTCTGTTCCGAACGCGGCATCCTCTCATAACACGTCTCACCGGCTCGTCTTATTGTTTGGCTCGTGCAATAAGCTGCGTCCTCCGAGGGGACGAGGCTGAGTTGCAGCAGCTCTGTGATGTTTTCATCTTCAGCCCTTGAATCGGACACGGGGACGCTCTGGAAGGGCTGAGTTCCACTCACAGGGGAGGCCGTCCTGCAGTGGGGAGGGGGGCGCCTTCCACAGCAGTACTGAACAACTTTGGATCACTTTATTACCTTTTGTTAAAAACAAAAAACAAACAAAAAAAAACAACTTTCTGTGCAACATCTGCTTTTGGGTTCTTGGTTTTGAGATTTTTTGAGTAGTGAAACCAACGCCTTTGGTTCCAGTTTGCTGATATTTCGTACAGTAATTGTTGTTTCTGTATTTATGTAAAGTGAGTGTAGTGTAAATATATTCAAATCTTTTCACGCAAACGTTTTAAAAACAAACGGAGAGGAGAAAAAAAAAGAGCAACATCGCGCGACATCACATCAAAAGGGAGATTCTGTTCACGGAATTCCAGATCTGTAAAGCAAATTCTTAACGCTGATATTTTTCCAGAACTTGAGAACAGCTGTCTTTCTTTTCCGTTATGGCTTCTTTTGGGTTTTTGTTTCTTTCCCCTCTGAGAGTTGTTTAAATATACAGTCAGTGTTTTGCCTTTTCTCTGTATTTTTCATATGGATGGAGCTGTGAAATGTAAAGTTCAAACATATACATGTATATCGATATGAATGGAGGCATGAAGGTTAATAAAACTGCATTTTGTATATAACACGGTGACGTTCGACTTGGATGGAATGTGGTCTTGATATGACTCAAACGTTAACGCAGGTGACATCCTGTCTGGGAAAATATCAGATCTCAACAAAACAGGAAAAAGGAGCCTTTGAGTCCCCGACGGAGGTCGCGAACCCTTGAACGGCCTCCATCTTGTTTGCTCACATGTTTCAGGGACGGCTGCAACAGGTGGGCTGGCAGAGGGCAACAGCCGGTAACCTGCTGCGCGGCTGTATAACAGGATCTGGATGGATGTTGGTGTCAGCCGGCAAAGGATCCAGATGATCACGATAGCGATGGTTCAATTCCCAGCGCACAAAGCCTGTGGCGGTGCAGGGCATCGCCATTTATTACCGGCAAGAAGCGACGACCACGTGACCCAGAGGGAACAAAAGGCATCGAGCGTTTTAACAATCCTCCTACTGGGACAAGCTCGGGCAGCCGCTCCGCTTTCTGCAGCTTCCGACGGCGCCTTTGCTCGGCCCCCGCGCTCTGACTCACGCCCGCAAAGGTTTCGGAGAGTCGGCCCGTTTGGCTTCCTTGACAGAAGCTCGTCGATGGGGGCGTGAGGAGGCGTGCTGCAGAAGGAACGCAGGGACGAACCGCCAGATGGACGGGTTTGGAATTTAAAACAGCCAAAATAGAAGCTGTCAAATTCAACAAGTAACTCACGAGTAGTTCATCAACTCTGACCGCAGCTTCTGTTACGCGTTTGGGTGACGCCAGGCCCCAAACCTCAGCTGAAAACATGGAGTCACACACTGAATCAAAGAGATCTCTGATAAAAAGGTCACGCCCTCCTTCAGCCTCTGAAAACGCCGGTGGCTATTTTAAAGGCAAACATGCCTGCGGGAAAAAGACGACAGGCTAAAGCGACAATGTTCAATGATTTTTTTTTATTTTTGCAGACATGAAAAAAGGTCAGTAAGAAAAAAAAAGCGTTTCATTTTTCACTTGATC
This sequence comes from Takifugu flavidus, assembly GCF_003711565.1. Taxonomy (NCBI): domain Eukaryota; kingdom Metazoa; phylum Chordata; class Actinopteri; order Tetraodontiformes; family Tetraodontidae; genus Takifugu; species Takifugu flavidus. Next base: position 13,393,749 of record NC_079520.1, read on the forward strand.
ATAAAAAAATTAGGTTTCAGATATCGCATACATTCAACCCATTCGGCTCAAATGATTAGCTTGGTCATAAATACGGGAAAGAGGGCCAGCGGACAGGCTGTCCAGTTTTAATAAAGCAGGAGAGCCGATTCAACAACAACATTGTCCCAAATGAAAGGAAAACGCTAAGGCACATCTGAAAGGCGTCGGCGTATCCGGGGAAGAGAGAGAACAGCTCACAATGCCTGATGACAACACACACCTGTCGCTGCAGGTGAGAGGGACAACTGGGATGGTCCGAGGCACCAATGTGATGACGCACATTCATCTTAACAAATCGGGTTTTGGTGGGAGTAGTGCAGCCTCAGCGTGCCTGGGATGACTAACTAACGAAACCAAACCAAAATAAATGATCGATACCTGCAGAATTTGGAAAAATGAATCTAAACATATAAACAAAGAGATGAAAATAAAACAGCTCTGATCTGCCAATAATCTGTCATGTAGTCAAAAACAAACAAACAAAAATCTTTACAGCTGTAATTCATCCAAAAAATGAACATTCATTTATGATCTCACTGCCATTTCTGAGATGAAGAGCCTGGTAAATCTAATTGTGCCTGCTTGTGAAAGTGCGAGACCAAAAGAGCCGACTCAGCGCCACTGAGGCAGTCGGTCTGCATCATTTAGGGCTGGTTTCAGAGTGTGTGTGTGTGGGGGGGGGGTCCACTGTAATCTATAGCCATCGTGCTTCATATGTGCTTGTGATCAGTAAAAAACATCTGTGTCCCACTGATGTCTGGGCTGTCCTCCAGCCCCTCCAGCCCCCATCCACAGAGGAGAAGAAATCATGAGTAAATGATCAGTTTCAGTGAGATGAAAATCACATTAAGCAGATTATTACTGTTAAATTATTGTAATGTGGCTGAAGATAGGAAAACATGATCCTCATATTTATGTTCCATGATAGAAGAATGCACATTCTATGGAACATTCATCATGGCGTCCAAAACACTGGGATAAATAACAGACCTTTAATTCCTTTGGCAGTAAACAAAGACACACATCCTGCTACTTCTATCTCTGTGGTGACCTTCAAAGACTTAATAGATACCCTAACCCTAATCTCTAACCGTCCCAACTAACTCCAAAGGCTAAACTAAACCCAATATCTTGAGTTCATCATGAGGACCACCAAAAATGTCCCCACTTGTCTGGTAGAATGAGCATATTGGTACTGAGTATGTAGCAAGAACAAGAACACACACACACACACTCACTCACACACACACACACACGCACTCACACACACACACACACACTCACACACACACACACACACACACACTGTATCTATTCAACTTTCCTGTTACTTTCTATTTAAAACACATACCTCAACAATCCTTTAACCCCCTGGTTGAAGCACCACATTCTCTGACCTTCCAGCTCGTATCAACGTTAATGTGTCACCTTTTCCAGAACAATATCAGGATTACACTCTCAATATTCACACATGTGGCTCCGTTTGCTAACACCATTTTATGTTTTGCTCGCACAGCTCTCACACAGCTAATTATGTCCACATGGTTAAGTCAACAATAAGAACAAAAGGTGGAGCAGCGCTGGCTCCATGTATGAAGTTAGCATTACAACATTAAGAAAGAATGGAGATTAACAAAGAAAAGATGTTGTGGATTCTGATAAGAAATCAGTTTTGGCTCTCATTTACACGTGACCGCTTCCAGGGAAAATGCTGAGAAATTAGTGGCAAAGGCTGCACGTGTGAAAGGAGTTAATGTCTCCACTCGAGAATTTTGGGATTCAGGCAAATCAAAATGTGCAGCAACAGAATATTAACAGAACAATAACAACTTAAATTCAATCGTTTCCAATAAAATAACATCTTCCATTTGAAACAGCATTTTGTTTTTGCAATCACTAGATACCCCCCACCCCCCCCGTACTGTAAAACAAGTGTAATAAACCCACTTTTTCCAGGGTTGCTGGGCTGATATTTTTAGTCCACGTTCAGGAAACAGAAGATAAACCACCTTCTCAGCTCTGGTGTCTCTTCATGTGTAAGGCCAGGTGGTCGGAGCGGGAGAAACAACGGCTGCACACGCAGCACTGGAACGGCTTCGCACCGGTGTGTTTCCTGAAATGGCGAGTCAGCTCATCAGAGCGGGCAAACCGCCACTCACATCCCTCCCAGGAGCACTGGTATGGCTTCTCTCCTTCAGCGGACAACAAGAACATCGAGTTACTCCGAACCTGAACACCGCTCCCTCATCGCGGCATTCCTCAAATTTCAGCATTCAACATCTCAACAAATCCCACATCGCTGGTGGATAATGAAAAAAAGGCTTTTCTGCGCGTCAACTGCGCCATAAATCACAGCGCGTCCCGTCTTCCCTCCTCTTAATTATGAGCGTTTCAGGGTTTATGCGATCTGACAGCGGTGAGCGGCGAGCCAGGCCTGTCAGCAGACCCAACCAATCTGCATGCCAAGTGCATTTTTTTCATTCGGGAAGTGCAAAGTAAAAGCGTTTATACCTGTGTGGGTCCGCTGGTGCGCTTTCAAATGAGACGACTTGGTGTAAACTTTCTTGCAACCTAAGAAGAAGAAGAAGTCAGTGAACATCAACAGCCGTCGGTCTCGGATAAAGGACTCACAAAGGGAATTCAAAGAGAATTACAAATTGTCACCTGCTATGTTGCAGTGGTGAATCCTCCTTCTTTCCAGATCAGGGTTGGTTCTTCTGTTGCTCCTAAATGGGGCCGACTGGGCCAGCACCGGGGATTGTGGGGCGACCCGTGGCGTCGTCTGCACTGGGATTGGGTGGATGGGGACAGGACATTCAAAGTGGACTAATCCGGTACCAAAATTCTTGTCTGGGCTCTGGATTGGAGTCCCACTCAGGGTCTGTCCTTGATCAACAGGGAGACGGGAGTGAAATTGGAACTTCGATGCGATGCTGGCTTCATAGGAGGGAGGCGGCGACAGATTCTGAGTGAGGTGCTTCTCCCTCTCCGGACTGGATGGCTCTGAGTTCGGAGGGGAAGGCGGCAGGTAAGTGGGCCCATGCTGTTGATTCACCTGTGGAAAACATTGGTTTTGTGGAGTGAGCTTGGAAGCATTCAGCAATGAGCCCACGTGGAGGTTCCCCATCGGAAGACTTGGTGAGTTCATGGAGTTCAGGTGGGGGGCGTGGAAAAACTGCTCCAGATCCGAATTCAAGAGCTGAAAGAGGGAAACATCCTGGAACTCTGGCACTTCCTGTTTGATATAAAGGTTTGAACAAGTGCTCTCAGCCTGATCACAAACTCCCGGGTACTCTGGGATCATGGGGAGAACTTGGTTTCTCTGCATCAGAACGTGCGGCGCCTGGGATTTGATGTCTCTGGCAGTCCTGCTGGGAGCAGGCTGCAGATATGTGACATCAGGCAGGAGCAGGCTCATGTTGACGCTGTAAGGGGACGCGGGGTCTTCGGTGACCGCTGGCTCCAGCATCAGAGGGCCATCCCTGCACGCCAGCTTGGAATTCACAATGTCCTGAGGGTGGCGAGGCATGTAGCGTTCCATCTCTGATTTAGTCTGGAGGACATTTGAGAAATCGTCATCAGCTCGGCGATCAGATACGATTTAAAAACAGCGAAGCAACGCAATATGTACATGTAGTCAAGTTAAGGAGGCCTGCACTGATCAGACGTCTCCAATTTAACATTTTTCCTCCTCTAAGATCAGAGACGTGCAGGTTACATCATGCCTCAGAGCTACATTAGCATTATCTTATGTTAGTCTTCTCAGGCAGACAGAGAGGAAAAAAGAAAAACTACTTGGAACGAAGATCCAGCTACTTCAGAATTTTTCTTCATAACTCTACTATTTTCTCCCGAAAGGCAGAAATAATTTATAACCCGTATTTCCCCGACGTTTTGATCCGTTTGTGTATTTAAATGCTGATTCTGCTGTGAAAAACTGTTGTAAAAGTTCAAGGGCACTTTTGATCAATCAATGAATCAATGAATCAATGAATCAATCAAGTCTCAAAGCAAATTCGTTTGAAGATAGAAAGAAAGAAGAGCAGAGAAAATATTTTTTACACCCTAATTTAGGGCCTGATCTCGCCACTACCACCACCACCTCCTCCTCCTCCTCTACTTCCTCCTCCTCCTCCTCCTCCTCCTCATCCAACATTTACAGGCAGCAAACACCTATGAAGCCCTCAGCCAGGAGCTGTTGGGAAACCGGGCTGAAATTAGAACAGGCAGTTGCTCGGCAGCGCTATGCATCTGTCCTCCTCGCAAGTTTGTGGAGCGGGTGCAACGTTTCACATCCCGGCCGTGCCCTGCTTGTGATTCAGTGAATGTCAGCATCAGCACGGGCGAAATTTCAGTCACGTGTTGGGACTGAAAATATGAGAGCAAAGCAGCACCCGTACAGGATCACCTCCACGTCCGAGCTCAGGCTTCAATGTTCAGTAACGCAGATTTCCAACTACGCCGCGTAAGGTGTAAAATCACAATAATTTGAAAACAAATGAATCAAAAACGTACCAAATGATAACCAGATGGAGTTGGCGCCATGGCATCTGTGGTGTGACAGAGCACTTGTCCATGATCTGTCAGTGGTGCGGTGGGTTGAAGCAGCGCGTCCTGCTCCGGAGCGACCCAGAGAGAATCCCTGAAAGAAGCGGCCATTGACCCGGCTGCTCAACGACCCTCAATTACTCATCTACAAATTAAGCATTTGTATTCTTTTCTTTCGTCACAGTCGATACGGGAGCGCACAGGCAGCTGTCAAACGTTCATTCTCTCTCTCTGGTTTTTTTTTTTTTTTTTTTTTTTTTTGCGCTGCCTTGTCAAATTACGCAACTGCGTGGAATTGGTGCGTCCGCGGGGCGGAGCCGCGCATTCACAATACAAACAGGACAAACAAGCGATCAGGAGACGCCTATCGCGATGAAGAGTTTTTCTGGTGACCTGGCCAAGGGCATGAAGATGAGTGGGTCTATAGCGGAACAGTCTATGTTCAGCTTCATTTCCCTGCTGGTTTTGGTCCCATAAAACTGTTTGTGGGCCACAAATGGATGCACAACTTAAAAATAAAATAAAGCCCTATTTCAGTTGAATGTTGATTGCAACTGCGACAGATTAAGCAGCGTCTTACCTGCAGCAGTACAGCTCGTGGCAACTTTCCGTCCGCCTTTTGGTGCAGTTTTTGGATTTCCTTCAGACTCTGGAGCACCTCCGAGTTCCTGTGTGGCATGTTAAAAACGCCACTGCGGAGCAGCTGTCTGTCAGGACTGCGCGCTTGATGCCAACATTCCTGAGTCTACAGTGAAGCCTGCGCTCATAAACTGGCAGCGGATGTTTCCATCAAAACAGCCTGGCATTTCACTCAAACCTACTGACATTACACTTGGCTCAGATTATGTGTGCGGTTGTCAAATTGGTGTTCTGTAGTCTAATTTTCCCTCGCTGACTTGAGACAATACGTCCGTTTCGTTTGTTCATTACATCCCTGATTATGTGACTGACAAAGACTCGGGAATCCAACCTCCAGGCCCCCAAACGCAGCCCAGCAGGAGCTTCCCATACACCAGACAGAATCATGACAGTCACGACAGAATTCCTCTTAGGCTTCTTTTCCCTCCTCCACCCACATCAAATGTCACCACCGGTCGGTGTTAATGCCAGGACAACATGCTGGAACTGGAAACACAGGTATTCCACAATCAGCTGGCATGGATGGAGAAAGGGCGAAGCTTTTTTATAAGTGGGGGAAAAAAAGAAATCAGTGTAAAGGGATTTTTATGTGACATTTACTGACTTTGTGGTTTTCCTGCAGGCACTTTCTGTCCTCTTATTTAAAAGGTGTATGCACATCCACTGTGGGCTTGCTGGAACATGTTCAATGGGCCTGCAAGCATGGATGCTGTTACATTTAAAGTCTAAATGACTTGTAATGTGTGGCTACTGAATATGACAGGAACATGGTTTTAAAAACAGTTTTAAAAACAACTTTTTTCCAGTAGCTGTGACAAAACGCTTTAGTCTGTTAAGGCGTTTTCTTTACTGACACTAATATGTTCTTATTATGACGTTAGGTTACCCTTCCCTTATCTGTGTTCTCCTAAAATTGAAAAAATTGATTTTGTTTCCACCCGATTTTCTTACATCAATAAAATTTTAATGTGATTAGACAAAGAATCAGTATTTTTGTCCAGAAAACACACGCACGCCCTGGTTTTCCCCGGCACAATTTCACTAAAAGTTAAAACATATTCAAATGACCACTGATCACCCAATTAGAAGCTGAGTGATTGCCCGTCATGTGCTGACCTTTCAGAGTGCAATCTATCCACGGATGTCTCAGCTCCAAGAGGAGCAACTGTCATTCTTGGCCCTTTCTGTACGGCGAATGTGAGCCGGGCCCTCCTCCATATCCCCCAGAATTAAAACCTCACAATATGCCCAACAACTGCACGGCGGGGAAGAGAGAATGCACGGTATGTGCTTACAGCATCACAACTCCTCTCCCTTCACACATGGACTAATATGGCCAGGCCAAAAGGGGATCGGACACACATCTAGGGCCCTGCTCCTGTGAGCGTTTTTATTTTCTGTTTTTGTAAATCAACTTCAGGTATTTTGTGCGCATCCATCTTACCTTTTTTAAATGAAAACAAAAACAAAAACAAAAAAGGATTATGTCTTGATATAGTGTTAAATCAAATTTAATGTAAGAAGCTAATCTTAAACCAGCTGCACGCTCTATTTCCTCCACTAGAGGGCAATAGTCAGCTGTGGAGGAAGCAGCTCGAGTCTCAGCCTTTCATATTCACAGCGTGTCCAGCAGAAAGAAAGGAATGTGACCCCCTCTCATAAAAGACTTTTACACATTAATTTTTGGTGTGTAAAGTTTTTCTTTTCACCCCCACCTCCCCCCTTAAATTTCCTTTTGATGACATATATTTTAATTTAATTTTCCATGACTAATTCAAAGGTGGGCTTGCACGGTGATCACAAAACGCCACTTTATGTGTATTTAGCTTGACTTTGTGTTCTCTTTTTAAAAGCCACAGCAGATAATCATAATGATTATTTAATGTCAGCCTCACAAAGCCTGCCCTTGAGAAGGCGGAATCAATAATTTCTTTTGGCTGTATTATTTTGGTCTCAAGTTTGGCTGTGTTACAAGAGCGCCTTGTTGACTCGGTGCAACATTTATCTGATCTGACACACTTTCATTAGGCATTAGTGATCATTTCCATAGCACACAACATTAGAGTACTCCTGTTTGTAAAACAGCAGATGAGGCTAATGCGGTCCTCTGGGGAGAAATTCAATATGATTTGTTAATTAAATGGAATAATTTAATTACAGTAACTTAGAAAGCATTCATCAATATAATTGTTTCTAGAGCCAGCATTATAATTGAGGTTTAACCGAAAACAAGTCCGTTTCTAATGTTGGTAATGTGCTGACATTGTTCTCCCACCCTCCATTTGTTCCTCGCTCTGATCCTCCACCACGGACTTTTCTCGTTTGATAGCCAGCCATACCGCATCAGCGAGACCAAAACATTTATTACAGCCATTTAATTTAACCTCTCTACAGGCACGGACAAGAAGACAGACATGATAGCAGAGCCGCGCTGAAAGACTCTCGCTGTTCAGTTTCTAATCTGATCCTCTCTGTTGCCCTTTCATAAAGACACCAGAGTATTACCCTGACTCCAAACATGCCTCTGCTATTCAGACTGTCTTGGATTTCACCGCAAAGACGGGCGAATAGAGCCATTCCATAGGTCCCAAATAATAAAACATAATTTTAGCCTAATCTGCTTAAAGAATGTCCTCCGTTTGAAGTTGACGACAGTGCTCTATCTTCTGGGAGGAATAATTGCCCTCAGCAGAGGCCACTGAGGTAAGCCTGTCGAGGTTCTGCAGCTTACAGGTGTGCCCTTGGACGGACAGCCTCTCCCTTGTTCTAAAGAGACAGGGAGAGAGAAAGAGAGAGACGGGGGGATGATGAGGGGCAGCAGACTGAAAGAGCTCATCTGCCAGCTGAAAGTTTGCAGGACACCAGTGCAGCACCCCTCGGCGTTCTCGAATGGCTGTGTGGTCAGAGTGCAGCGAACAAAGACGCACTGATCTCTGCTAATTCCTGCTGTCTGATACATTCCAATTCCTCTCACTAAAATTGTATCATTGTGTTGCGAAATTGACCCGCTTGTAATCTCCTCGGATTGCATTCCAGACAAACGGACTGACAGTTGCTGCGCGGGAACGCCGGCGGCCCTCCCCGTGGATAGCGCCCTCTGATTGTGGCGCGGCCACCGACCGCGAAAATAAACAGGCGTTTCCGTCGAAGCATCTACTTATCAGCAGCGTGGTGGTTTTTTATTTGTAAAAGTCTGAAGTGTATCTGCTCTTTCTCAAACTTCTTCTCCAATTAAGCGAGCGGAGGAGTCTGTCCCTCCTCTGAACATGGCACTCAAAGCTGCTGAACAGCTGTCCCGGCTCCGGAGAATCATATGGAAGAATGCATTAAAGGCCTTGTTTGAATATTCCCTCAGATTTGGAATAATCAGGCAGCTATTCAGTGGTGAGATGGTCACGCACATGTGCCAAAGCACAGCTGAGGGGAGCACAATGGTGTGTGTGATGCTGCCCAAACACACAAAAACTCCAACTGCATAAGAAATGTGAATAATGCAGGTGTGCTTCGTTTCTGCACACGGCGCTTATAATCCATAATGACTGAGAGGCTTTCTTTCAGCCCTTTTATCTCCCTTTTTACTTCCTTCTTGCCTTGTTCAAGGTGATCCGATGCTTTGCATATGGCTGATTAATCTTATTGCACAGTAGCTAACATTGATCACAGAAAATGATTAGAAATGCATTAGTCAGCAAACTGTTTGGAGTGGTTGAGTTTAAGTGCAAGTGCCAGGCCATTTTCCATAGGTGTCCATGTTTTTAATTTTGTTATATGGAATTTTGCAAATGGAAGCATGCGTGCCGCCCAAATACGGCATCAAAGCTTTAATGCCTACAGACATAATTTAATCTCCTAGATGGCAGGCCTGATGGACTGTAGAGAAGACATCCCTGCTAAATTCATTATGCTAAAAGTTGCTAGATCTCACGAGCTGATGAGAGCGAAGGCGGAGTCGCCGAGATGCTTCATATTTGCACCCCCATTCCAGCTCTGTGCTAGAGTGTCGAAAATAATCCCAATTTGATATTTGACTCCGATTACAAATCCTCTCCAGTTTGCGCAAATAAATTAAGAGCAACAATCCGGTGCTCGATCACACGGGATGTGAGCTGACCCCATTATGTGTAACAGCAGCCGTGCTCCGGTGTTGATGTGGATAAAAAGTGACACTGCCACCGAGTTAATTTGCAGTGATTGATAAATAACATTCACATTTACCAGAAGCAAGGAAGGATATGTCCTTTAGAAACAATGTCCATTATTAATAGAAAATTCATGCTAAATGATGAAAACCCTTGTCCTCATCCCGAGACATATTTTGAAGTCATTTTTCATTTCCACCTGACCTCAGCGACTGCAGCCCCTCCTTCTCAGTCACGGGTCTGACGCTGCCTCCTTTAATCATCACACGGTCTTTCTTTATTCGAGGAGTGTCTTTTCCCGCCTTCCCCGGCGACAGACGCCCGGCAGACGCCCGGTTCTTGCTTATATCTACTGTAGGGTTGTAGAACACCGCACTGAAGTTCCAGCAAGAGTTCTTCATTTTAGCAGCCTTCTGTGCAAAGATTATCAGCTGCGGGGACAGTGAGCAGAAAAATGAATTATTCATAGCATCATTTCGCTGCTACAAATAGAGGACTGTGGTCAGTTTAAAGCCAACCACCCCCCTCCAAAAAAATAAAAAATAAAAAACCTGGCGGCCAAAGCAAAGAACCCATTAAGTGAGCAGCATTTGAAATCTGCAGCAAAATCTGCTGCACTGCTCAGGATCGGGACACTGCATGGTTAAACAGCACGGCGCTCACTCGGCAACAGAGGTGCAACTCATGAGGGCCTCACTAAGACAACTCCTGCCACATGTTCAACACTCCCTATTAAAAGCCCAGGGAAATTAATGAGCTTCCATTGGCACCCTCACAACAAAGGGATCTATAAAGCAGCGTTAATGTTCTCAGGAAAATTTACTCTTCAGTAGTTCCCAATCAACCGGTAGCAGCAGATTTTATTTCCCTTGTAACCAGCGTACAAAGAGAGCGGAAACTGCTACCCGCTGCATCTTTACATACGTGTAATCCTTGATTGAAAAGCACACATTTGTCAATAACTGCCAGATTGTCAAAATGTAATTATTTGTCTTTAAATTAACTTTGTGATTCAAAAGAAAAATCTATGGATATATTAACAATTCATTTGTTATTCATTCACATTTTAACCAAAGCAAAGACAAACAAAACCCGCCATGACCGCTGATTTTTGCTTCCTACCTGCGAGAGCACAATTAAGAACGCTTAAGAATCAAAGAGCACCGAGGTTTGCGGAAAGGTATTAATTAGAACTTTATTTATGCAGATGCTTTGCAAATTTGCATAAAAAGCAATTCCACAGATGGGTTTATGGCAGTAATGACTGTTCCAGTCTGCAATAAAACATCTGCTTCATCACAACAGAGACAGTCAATGGCTGCTGCCGCGGCTGTAAAAAAAAAGAAAAGAAAGAAAAAAACCCAAAACAACACTGTCCAAGTACGTCTCAAAGAAAGTTCTGAGGTGAAGAGATGGTGCGCATGGGTTACATTAAAAAGTAAAGAGATATAGGGGGTGTTGGTGGGGGGGACCTGTTCAAAAGAAGCATTACTTAAAAGACATACTTCTCTCAAACATTTGCTGGTGGTAGTACTTTTGATGTTGAGAGAGAGAGAGAGAGGGGAAAAAAACCCTTATCATTTTGGCAGAACAATCCACTTACTGTGTCTAAGAGAAGGGAGAGTTTTGTTCCAAGTCAAGCCAAGTCTTTGTCCACGTGTGCCAACTATTTTGAAAATATTCCACTTTGTGTCTCTTTCTTATTCCACGAGAGCCACACGGAGATACGAGCACACGCGCGCGCGCACGCACGCGTACGTGCGGCTGTGTGGCTGCAAGGTCACTCCAAGTATTGATAAATCACCCAGCTGTGATTCCCTCCTGACAGCTCAAACTAACATCAAGCTGGATGGGGGAGAACAAAAGACCATCAAGCGGCCCTTTTCCTGACACTTTTATTCAATCACGGCCAGATTGCTTACGACAGCACCAGCAGCTGTTTCGTCTTCATCTTTCCCCATTTGATAAAGCGTGTCAAGTCATATTTCTGTAAGTACTTCACCTCACCCCATACTGCGCGGATCCGCCGCCGATTCGGCATATGCACATTCCACATGAGGGGCTCGTCAAATGGGTCAGGGAGTAATGACACCCCTCTGAAGGTCGCGGCGCACTGGCGTGGGGTGTGTGTGTGTGTGTGTGTGTGTGTTGGGGGGAGCAGGTAGGTGGGTGCGGGAGCAAAGTGGTGGAGGTGTCGGTGGTGAGGGGGTGCGGCGGAGCAACAAGCTGAAGGTCAAAGATAAGAACAGCCGCAGAGATATCTAAGATAGCCGGCAGAAATTAAACAATGAGGGAAAGGCAGCGGGGCTTTGATTGTCCGATTGTGTTGTTTAAGGGGGGGGGGGGTTGTTATTTTTGGGATCACCGTCCCATTCAGGGCTCTTCTGTTGACCTTGTGCCTCATAGGATGGAGGTCCGCGATAGGACGAGAGAAATGTTGCAGACGTCTATTGTTTGTTTGCGATCAGACATCAGGCTGGACAGAAATGACACTTCCATTTACCTTCTAATGTTTGCGCTGCGTGTTCAGGCCTGGCTTTCATGCGAGAGCCTGATAACAATTACAGGTGTTTGAGTTTATGGGGGGGGGGGGGGGGGGGGTACGGTATCTGAAAATAATGACTGCATCCGAGGATGACGTGCTCAGCAGCTCCTGGAGCTAATTATTTTCATGCATTGTCATGAGGTATTGACAGTAGCGTGTAGCCGCAGCGTGGTACTTTATCCCATCGTGGCATTCCTTTTGCACAAACGTCATTTACACAAAAGTTATACTCAATAGCACACACACGTATTTTGGCGGACAGAAATAACTTCGGCCGATTTGACGGTCTGGCCCCTGCCGTGAATCATCGGAACAAGGCTGAGCACATGCCGTGGGTCTGTGAAAGTGTGCCATCGGAGAGATTTGTGTCACACCCGCTCGAGTCACAAGTCGGCGTGTTGTGTATTTCATCCTCATCAGCGTCTTTTGTCCAAATAAAACAAGCCTCCCGGACATCAGGTGTCCAGAATGAATGGCTTCCAGCTCAGTGAAAAGCGAGCCACGCACGTAAATCAGGTGGAATGTAGACGCTCGTTTTCGGAAAAACGGGACAGCTCACTCGCCTCGGAGTTGGCCCGGCTCCCAGGCAGGGAGTTAGCTAGCACACAATCACTGCCTATTGATGGTGGCACAGCTGCTGTGGACATATGTTCCCCACCAAAGGAGGAGGACATCAACCAGGCACCACCTTGAACAGGTTAGCAGATGAATGCGGTTCGGTCCTTTGAGAGTCTGCCCCCGTCTCTTTTGCCGCGCTCGACAAATAAGTTCCTTTTCCGCCTCAACTTTTTCCCTACCTGCATCGCACCTCGGCCACATTGAACTTTATGTTTATACCACGACATTTTTGTTGATGTAAATTCGCCGCAAATAACAATCCCTAATCAGCGACTTTCTTCAGTGGCTTGAAGGGGTTTCAGAAGGACAATGAAGCTGAAGGAGCAGTAATAAAGATTATTAACAGTAAAAGCACATGCAAAGACTTTTTCTCTCGCCCTCAGCAAATGACCATATGCGAGAGGAAAGATTACATTTATTCATGGCAGTCTTTCATCAAGAAGCTTAAAACCCAAACTTTGAATGTAACCCCAAATTATATGCATAATAAGGTGACCTCTTTCACCCGTTTTCTTAAAGCCATAGAGGAGGAGTGATATGCAAAAAACCTGCAGATCCTTCAGCTCGTCGTTTAGACGTTTCAGCACTTTTGCTTTTCCAGCCGCGCAGGGGTGATCGCATTGGTCACTAATAGATAAAGCAGAGACTCCCCCATTAACATGGAGGTCATGCATGCACGGGAAACGGGAAAAAGAAAATCCTCAAACTTTAGCGTGGTTGCAGAGACAGAGGGGACCAAATACCAACGCGGCTCACACTTGAAATTCACTCGTCCAGTGTCAAACACTTTGAATGGCGAGACAGAGAAAGTGCTAGATAACTGCAATCCATTCTCATATTATCCATTGTTAACACTCGCGCTTTAGTCCCTCGTTCCTGCTGCTATGACCTATTAGCTTTAGTGAAGTGCTCGGAGGCCACGGAGCCGCGCGAAGGTTGCTCACCCATCCAACGGGGCCATTTACAGGAGAGGGAACCCGGAGCCGAGCTGCAGCAGCTCTCTAATGACTCAATCAGCCGCGCTGATGGGAGCAAATGGCACCCGGAGATTTCAACTCGTTCCCTGAGCGTGCATTACATTTGCTCTCCTGATTTTGGCTATTGCGAGGTAATGGCGAGACAAAAGGATGCGTGTGAGAACATTCTAAACCATAGCAAGCAATTCCGGAGTTATTAAACATTCAAGAATCCATGCAGGTACTTAGCGAAAAAATGGCGCGACGCCTCTGCAGTGCGCACGTCTTCAGATGATCTTTTTAGCTCTTTAACCTAAATGCAACCTTGATATAATTACTGTGATTTCCACAGGAAGCGGGGCTGATCTTGCACCTCAATCCAACAATTACAGGAAGCTATGTGTAAGATAAAAACAGAATTTCTGCTTCCCTTTGTGAGGGATGGTGTAAAGTCACAGGAGTATTCATTAAGGCCTTTGTGTCCTGTTGAAACAGTAGTTAAAGGCTTTAGCTGTGGGCATCTCTCTGGAAGAGATTTAATGATCCTCCAATTAGAAACAGAATCATGAGAGCTGTTTATTAGTCCTAATTCATCTCCTCGGTGTGCCGAGCATATCAAATACCACACGAGTTAAAAGAAAAAGAAGAAAACAAATCAACTATTTGCTCTGTGTAATTACAGATGTATTCATAGCTTCACCACAATGACAAGCTGAACTGTCACATCACTTCAGCCAATACGGAACCTCTTCATGGATCCCTGACACCGTGCACTCCCCAGCTCGGTGACGTCTTACAAGACAAAGCTGAACCTCTTCAGATAATTTGCTGTTTTTATTGCACAGGATGCTTTGGGTTTTATTAATTCCAAATGGATTTCTAGGTATCTCTCTACATTTGGGGCTTATCATGCAGTTGCAGGCTGCACAGGGTATTTATTTTACAATAAAAAAGTCTAAACATGGGAAATAAAGTAGGTTCCTGTTTCAACAAGCTCCGGGGGAATTAAATGATATGCTAAAAAATTAAAAATATATTCCATTTGAAATTAGTAATTTAAAATCAGAACCTGACACGATGAGATACAAGAGTGTGATGCAGTTTATGAGGAAACCGGCCTTGCTATTAAATAAAAAGAGGTATTATGATTAATTCACATCAGGGAATGGATGAAAAACTTATCATAATCAAACCTATCTCTTGATTTTAGCAGACGTGCTGTAGGTGGTGCAGCTACCACAGTCTTCAGTGGTACACTGTGTTTTCACGCATGCTTCTTCTTCCATCCCCCAGAAATCCTGTTTGTTTGTGGTTACATGCTGCTTATGTTTGTTGGTATATTTCACTGACGGGGTTTAAATTTGTCTTACTTCATGATATAACATGACATCAACATAGTCCAAATGTTATTCCACTAATGATCTTTAGGGGAACAGACGTGTGATTTGATCCCTTCCTGTTATTTTTTCGTCTATCAGCTTTATTGTGGAAGAACGGCAGCTGGGATTGTCGGTGTTTGTTGATAGAAATCAGTGTTAAGCTTTGTCATTATAAGCCTGGCAACCCTTCTGTTATAACTGCGTTGAGGTAAATAAAAACAAATGCAGATGAAGACAAACCACTTTCTTCTTCTTCTTCCCCCTAATTTTTCATTTGCCTCTGAGATCTGAGTGAGGCAGACTGAAGGCCGGCTGTTTGCAGGGACAGGCTGCTGTTGCTCTGGACAAATTAATCTCCAATAAAGATGACTTAGATCAACTTTGAAAAACACTAAGATGAAAACCCATAAAATGATTACGAACTGTGGCCAGAATGACAAGTATTATCAACAAAAATTAATCAGGTGCATCTTTTCATGAACTCAATTAATAATGTGCAACAACAGGGCCTTTTTTTCCCTGGAATGAAAATTAATTAGCAGGGGAAGGTCACTCGGAGATGCTGACATCACTCATCAGGCCGCCGTGGCAGTTCTAATTATTTGTCTTCCAGGCTTGGCTGATCAAAAATTATTGCCATACCTGAGCAACATTTAGAAAAAAAGCTTTGTTTAAAGCGCTTTTAATTAGAGCTGCTATTTGATTAATGCCGTGTAAGCGCGCAGGATCGGCCTTCTTATCAGCATTTCTGACAAGTTTGCTGGGTATTGTTGTGTGAAAGACATTTTACTGACACTAACCGACTGTTTAGAATCTAATTCGTTCACTTTAGTTGCAATTAAAAAGCTATTTAAGCGAGAGCACTTGTTGATATGAATAAAGATGTTGTAAATGCAGATTACGAACTCTCTTTATATTAAGGGGGTTGCCATTAAGGGAAAATAAGTAAATGAAGTTGCTGAATGGGGCTCAGATCTAATGATGGGTGTATTACTAACAGTTTGCTCGAACTGAGAGTTGCTGTGGACGTGCAACCATCAAACAAGTTGTTGCCAGCGGAAAGTCAGAATGAGCGGCTCACAGTCGCCCACTTTATTGAGCTTTTGTCAGTCATAATTAATACTGAAGTAGGAATTGAGTCGACATGATTGTCTAACCATGGAGAACAGATCCAGTCACTAATGGGCCCTCTTCACCAGATCCAGACAAAAGAAGACGTCTTTGAATCCGTTGTCGCCCCCCCCCTCCCGACAGAGTTATGGTGTTGACTTGTTGCCTGAACTATCTTCAACCCTCACTACATCAATTCACATTACCTGCAAATTAGCAAAGTTCTACTTTGGAGCTCACAGTACATTTGATCCAAATAGACTCTAAATGCCATTTCTGTTCCTATTAACCCATGGATCGGTGTGGCAGATATTTTCATGAGGTTGCTTGGGAAAAAACATGAGGCTAATGGGTTGGTTGTGACAGCGCTATTCATGATGATTTATGATTCTGTGTTTAAGTTGATTACTCCACTGCTGACTCGGAATACTATTTCAATTAGTGCACTGAAGGTCACTCCACGAAATCCCTCCATAATCTATTCCTATTAACACTAATGCGCCGAGTATCCATATCTGTTCACCCTTGTTGATTCAAATCATCCCCACTCCTAACGGCCGGCTTGTTTACCAGCTTACTGGTTTGGACGTATCCTAGATGGTAATTTTCTCGCCTCCGTGTATCATTAATGTCTTCAAGTCTTGACACATGGCTAGGAGGGACATCTCAATAGAGCTTGGGTGCATATTTATTGCCTTTATTTTTATAATTTGTTTTAGAGGCCGAGTGATATTTGTGCTGAACGAACTGGATCCTGAAAGCCCCGCAGGCTAATGTGGCGATATTACGAGGATGGCGGCACAACCTCCTATTACTTGTCATCACCAGAACCAAAATAGCCTTGGCGTGATCAAAATTTTAGAGGTCTAAATTAATTTTACATCACTTTCATTCATACTCCCACTCATCCATGCAGAGGAGGAAATTAGCTACCTGTATTTAATCTAATATGTTCCCACAGTAAGCGCTGGTGGACATGATAGACTTAATCAGCTCACAATGAAGCAAAAGCTCAGCAGACAGGTTCTTGATGAACAGCGTATTAAGTTTCAGAGACAGGGTTTCACAACCAAAAATGCACTTTATTTTAAATAATAAATTAGTCCCACGATACAAATTACTGGTTGGTTGTTGGCACTGTAAGAGACGCGTAGACAGTAAATGTTGACTGCACATTTACGTCTGAAATGATGGACCAATCTTCTCAAACCACAACTGCCTGATTTGGTTTGATGCCTGGTAGATATTGCGGGATCCATTCAGTTCAAACATGTCTTATTATTTTGCACTGCAACTAGATGGATCGCGTCTTGCTGAAGTAACAGATCCAGGGCTCACATCATAAATCCAAGCTATTTTCTAGATTTGTAACCACACATATACATTTGCATCTGAAAAAGATCAAATAAAGAGCTGACACTTAAAGTAACCTGGCTCTTGCTGGAGCTAAATTTTCTGTGCTGCCACAAAAAAGTCAAACTGATTCATCAGTGGTTTCTTTTCTTTTAGTTTTTTTTATAAGAAAAATCCAGAGTATTAGATCATGGATCACACCAGCTGACAAAAATCAGCACTGAAACAGGTTTAAACTAATTGCTGTTATTCACCACGGCGGGCCTCTGGGCCCAAAGACGAGGAGCATCTTTTTGAGAGGGTAAAAGTGCTGACATTGTCACCGTTTGATGAGACTCTATCCGAGGATAGGTGAAAACCCTTGAGCACGGTGACATCAATTTTCAAGATGATTTAACTCCATGTTCCTGTGTTGGAGGAAAGAAACTTCAGACCCCTGATTTACCTCTGATGACAACCATGCGGCCCTCGAAACAATGTTTCCAAGGCTACTAGCGAATGACGAGTGGTCACGTCTGTACAGCCGTCCCCATTGGTTTGATTTATGTGACCACGATCCAATAAAAATGGCAATCAAATCAACCCAGCCACTTCACAGGTAGAGGGCTGTCTGATTGAGTTGTCGAAGGCATGGCTGAGGCTCAGAATGATTATGCCAGGAAACGGAGAAGGCTCCATCTCTCCGCGCCCAACAAGGACACCATACATCTCCCCTCGCAGCTTTCCTGCTCCGCTGTGAAATGTATCCAAAATAACTGCACACCTACCGCTCGCCTGCCTCCAATCTCTGAAGGTTATTTGTCGTCTGAAGGACTCTCCCTGTCAGCGCGTGATGAATGCCATGTACACAGACAGGAGCAGCGTCGGGTCCGGGATTAGCCGGAAAACTCACTGATCTGTGAATAACCTAAAAAAGAGTAGCTGAAGATTAGCAATGATGCTTTTAGGAATGATCCATCAAACTCAACTGCCTCAGTCACTCAAATGAATCATCTCACTTGATTCGTTAACCCGGGTGAAGTACGAGTGAGTGCCGCGCCGCCTGCAGGTCACGGAGATCATTTTGAGGATGTTTTTTAAATCAGTACTATCAATTTCCTTCCTGATCATCTTTTATCTGTTCTGTCCTTGATGATGAGCCAAGCGCACAATGATGTTAAAGGTTACCATATTAAGCTTATGGCTTTTCTTCTGCGCCACAATATTGGACTGCAGCCGTCGCCGTAACATGCAAGTTGTTGCGTGAAATAATGGCGGCACCCACGTCGGGAAGGCCCGCTAACAATTATCTCGCAAACTCTGCTCCAAACTGGCGACATATTTGCCGGGGCTGTTTACAGCGGAGGAGACACACGTTCAGGAAGCGAGCTGGTTCAAAACACGACCATCTGCTCGAGCACTTAGTCTCTTCGATAAGCAGCCTGAAATCACCATCATTGTTGCATTAAAGCGACTTGGTTCAGCCACAGCCAGGAAAGCGGGCAGGAAGAGGAGAGCCGAGCTGATAGTGCACCAGCGCCATGTGTCATGAAGGAGCCGCTGGCCAGCAGCCAGCCCGAGAGGAGAACAATTGGACATCGGCGCAATCTTTCGCTGTTCGAAACACAATCACCTTTTTAGAAAAAAAGCATGTATTGTACAATAGGTATAAAAAAGACATCCTCTGGAATGGTAGTCGTGGGTTTGAACACATCAGCACATGTGTGTGTGGAGACATTAGTCGTTCAGTGAAGGTTTTTCTTCAAGGATTCGAAGGATTTAGACTCTGATTCTTGACAATCAAAGTGTGTTTTCAGGCTTTATATGCAGTCGTGCTGACAGTGTCAGTGACTTTACAGCAGATTTGGGAATATTGATGTCATTTTCCTCTTAAAGAAGGTTTTGGTTGACCTGTCATATTATCCATTATCTTGTCCTGTCTGTAAGAGCGCCCTCATTATCCTTATTATTATTATTCTTTTCTAAGCTCGGAGGCCACAACCATCAACATAATTCAACATAAACATTCAAAACATGAAATCCAGTTATAATGAACAGACAATCAAACAATAACACCCATTTGAACCCATTGCCCTTTCAATCCCTTATTTTTAAGAGTTACAGCCGGGAGTGAAAAAAAAATATTCCCAATCCAGAGACTCCTGATGATATCATCATAACTTTCCACTGAACTCTGAAGACCTTTCCTCTCCAGCAGAGAGGACACAACTAAAGTTCAAGGATTGAGCAAGTCAGTTGGACTAACATGCTGCAGAACAGGAAATAGTCATTCATTGATTTTGTGTGTGTCCAGAAAGATCAATTTTATTCTTCCTTTGTTTTCAGACTACAATGCACTAAAGGCCCTGCAGCAGCAGGATGTGTTTCTTACAAACGTGGTCCAAATGAAGCTATAAATCAAGTGTTGGAGCAGAAACACATAATGTCATCCCCCACAGACCACATACTGAACACGTACTGCTCCTCAAACTCCTCCGCTCGCCTCTCAGTCTGTCTGTAGGCCCCCAATGTCAGCACATCTAATTAAAGGACTGTTGTGATATTGTAGAAAATATGCAGAGCTTATTAATTGGACATTCCTCCTAAAGTCTTGGTAGAACCAGTTGTTTGCTTCTCTTATGTCTTTATGGCTATCGAGCAGGTTGGTCCTGAAATCTGTGTAAAAGTGCATCTGCATACGCTGACGCCTCTTTAATTGTGTTGCACTTGTGATGCGAGAGTTAACTCGTAAAAGTGAAGTCTCAAGCAGATTCCCAGCGTCTGCCTAGTTAACATTCATAGAAAAGACCATCCACCCCAATCAATATCTACTTGAGATTTAAGTTGCATTATGTGTCCCCTTCACAGGCATGATTTAAAACATCAGCACAAAGTATTCTTAATTTTATTGCCTGCCGTAAATTAAAATTAATGACGCTGACATCCACAATTAACAATGAAAAATGCAGATTCGTGTAATTACTTCAGCAGTGATATTGTTTTTAACCCGGGCTCAAGGTGCTCCTCATGTGCTCCTCAACGTTCAGTAAAACACAAAAAGACGGCTTCATTACAGTTTATTTGCTATAGGAAACAAAAAAAGGGGGTCTAACAAAAATCCACTGCTCATTTGGGAATATCTCGCCATGCATAATTAAGCAAATTTGATTGGAATTAAGCATGACTTCTTTTGGTTGGGTTTTAATGAATGCAAATCAGGCATCTACATCCCTAAGATTAATTTCAGCCAATTAAAAAACAAAGCTTGTTGGAAAGTGTAAAAGTGTTCAAAGCAGGGCAGCAAAGCAGTTCCTCTCTCTTCCTCTCTCATTCCCTTGCTCTCCTCATCTCATCTTCATAACTTGCACTCAGGAGAATCCCCCCCCCAACCCCCCCCACTTTGATCATTAGCATGAAGTTAAAGGCAAACAGTACGAATTCAAATGTGGCAGAAATGCGCTGCCAAGATCCTGATGCCTTCTTAATCTCCACGTTGCACTTCCTAATAGTTTCTTGACACGATTGTTGTTTGAGGTCATTAAGCCGCGCATTTCTAATTAGGTGTGGAAAAAAACACGACTGCCAACGTTCTCGTGATGCGATCTCATCACCTGCGATGCAAACTCCCACCACCCAAAAAAAAAACTTCAGAGCAAAAAAAGTCAATGTTCTCGGTTATGACAGGACAAAATATGACAATTAGTCTGCGTTAGTTTGCCCCCAGTAATGTTGCCGCAACCTGAAATCAACCTTTATCAGTGTTCAAGAGCGTTCAATCCATCTGACTTAAGCACTCAGGAGATCTCATCGTGGTATTTTCCATGTGACGGCACCATTGCACACCAGACCAATGACAAATAACACGGCTCACACCGAGAACAAATGCCAGTGTCAGGCGGAGTCTGCGGGTTATATATGGCTTGGTCTGATTATGACAGCCTCACATTAAAAATATGTTTTTTTCTACCATTTGTCACTTCTTGGTGTAGCACAGAGCATTAAATCCTGATTATTTGGAGAGTCGGTTGTAAACGCTACTGATTGAGGGCAAGCAGGCACCTCCGGGCTAATGCTAATCCGCCTGCACATTGCTCGGAGAATGCCGTGTACATTGATTTGATCTCTCACATCAAAAGACAAACAGTGGTGCAAGTCAGCACATCCCCAGTCAATGTCACTCCTTGAAGTGATTCCCCCACACGTGCATCTTCACGGGGCCTCAGGAGGTGGGGAGGGAATAGAGAATTAGGCGATCAGATCTATTGGCATTTCTTTAAAGGAGATTCATGGGCGAAGGACGGAGGGAACGTGAGGGAGCGCACTCCCCCATTCACCTGCTAGCCACGACCAGTTCTGAGAGGCTTGCTGTGTTTAGATTGCATTAATCTCTTTGTCTCTACCTGTTATGGAGCTTTCATTAATGTTGTCTTTTAACATCAAGTCTCCTGCAGAGTGGGGAATAAGTGCAGAAATCTCAGAACTCTGCAGAAAGTTCAAAGAGCACAAGAAACCCTTTATGTGATTCCTTAATCATTCAAAATCCCATCCGAGTATGCCACTTGCGTAGCTCCTCCGTATGACGAGAAGAATTAATATTTGGCCTCTGATGCATTCTTTTTGAAAGAATAAAGCAATAGGAAGGGAAAAAAGGCATTATCTATTCAAGGAGCGCAGGGAATACCGACTGTGTCTCACTTCAGTTGTAGCTGCTGCGTCTCATTTTGTCTGTGGCAGATCACAGCGCCGCCGACTGTTACATTTCTGAGGCGGAGGGAGAGAGGCAGAAATTGTGCTGTTTTATTAGAACCCGGTGGGAGAGTTTTGTAGAGCCAAGCCTGCCATTGAGCCTATTTGCATCACGTCAGCAGTGAATAGATATGATAATATTGTGATGCTTTGGAATCACTCCCAAAAAAAAGGGTTTTAGGCCATGATTTTTTTATGTGGCGAGAGCCTCTGGCAGCTCCGCTCAGGGTATCAGAGCAAAGAGTGTTATTTCTGGTTCTACCTTAAACATTAGAGAATTACACCTGAACATTAGAAGCGGTGTTATAGTATCGTATCACTGCTGTTTTCTGACATTTCCTGTGTTCCATGTATCACAGTCTTTTTTCTGTTAGTCCTCCAGCGTGTTAATGCATTAACTCTGAAGCCTGGGGCTTCTCATTTCATTCAGGGAAGTCTCATTGCTCTGGAGTTGGCCTTATGCTTACTTTATGCACCAAGGATCACATATTCAAGTGCACTAGAGCAGACCTGCATGCCTTTCGAAGCATTTGGACCGCGTTATTATGGGAGTGTAGTGTTTGTACATTTGTAAGTGCGATTGTAAACCAGCCATCGGTGGAAAATTTGCTGCTCGGCGTTTTGCCGAAAACGAGTAGCCAAAGGACAGAGAGGGAACAATGCGGGCAGCTTTTATTTTCACACATAATAACACAACAGACGTTATTATTATTCAGGGGTAAAGCAGCGAAAGGCTATTCAGTGCGTTTGTTTCCGATTCTCCAACTTAAAAAAAGAGAAAGGAGTAATTTTCCTTTAAATCCTTTAAACACTCTTCACATCGGGGATGGCTTTTTAGAGCATTTGAATCAGGTTTCCTTAAATCAGACTGATCTTTTAAAGGAGGTTGCACAGGGAGAATGTTGTCTGCCGGGTGTAGGGCGAAACTGTGAGGAGCAGAGCGATGCTACGGAGATGGGAAGCTCAGGGGACAAGGAGGAGGACAATGGTGTCTCTTGGGGGAATTTTATGCTGCTGAAGTGAATTTGAATACATAAAGGAGAACTGGAGTGAAAAGGAAAAGGGGGGAACAACACAGCCTGTGTTCTCCTGGTCCCTTGTGTGAGAACAGAAGAATACCCTTCCATTTTCCCCCCATTTTGTCCCTATTCTCAATTACTAATGTTACATTTTAAAGTCTGCCATTGTGCCGTGGGTGCATTAGCTCAAACAGAACACATTTTAGCTCCAAGCAACCCATTTGTGTCACCGTTCCGCGGCAATTAATCAGCCCCTAACGGATCTGCGGCAGAGACAATTCGCTGCAAGTGTAACTGTTGAAGACTTTCTACAAATTTAGTTTGTTATTGATGCAAAATTGTCAGCACATCACACTGGCTGTGCGTCCGCATTCCAACTGTGAGGCACGTCTTTAATTTGTTTTCCTAAATTATATTCATTGAAAAGAAGAAAACAACCTCTTTTTTGGGGGGAGGCAACACCGTGTACATTCTTTCACTTAGTTTTCCTGTTTGGTCTGCTGCCCTCTTTACTTTGTGTCTTATCTGAGCATCATTCATTCCTTCTCCTTGATCCTGCACTTGGCTGTGCTCTGCATGGTTTGGCTCCCTCCCATCGCTCCTTCACCCCACCAAAGACACAGCTCCGCACTGTTCTTTGTCCTCAGCTGAAGGCGGAGGGGATGGGACGTGTTGAAGCCTTACTTGTTGATCTGCAGCAGCCTCACCTGTTACTCCACCTTATTTAGCTAGAACATCAGCAACACTGGTAAAATCAGGAAAAGGAGCATCATTTATGTTTAATGATTCTTTGAATGGATGCCTCGGCAGCGCTGACCTCACGCTCTGGGTTTCCTGTCAGGGTTTCTGTGCGCACCTTGCATGCTCTTCTCGTTCCTGGGAGTGTTTTCTGTGGTTTCGCTGTGTTTCCCTCCCAATCTACATGCATGTTAGGTTAGAGCCCACGCGGTGCCGTTGACCACAACGCCGACTTCAGATCAGGATCTGGGCCCCAGGTGCTGCAGGGCGGCTGCCCAGTGCTCCTCCGGGAGAGGGGAAACTCCCAGCTCAGGTTTCAAAATCACCTTTAATACATAAAACCATCTTGTGTATCAATAAAAGAAATCGTCTTCTTGACTGAACCATGTGGATGCAGCAGTATTGGGACGTCTCTCACCCTCAGTGTGAGCGCGGATCAGTGAATGTGGTCGGTGCCCCTGTAGAGGTCACTGTTGCGTGTTGCCTTTGTGTCAGACGGGAATCTCAGTCTCTCAGCCTGCAAAGTCTGCTGCAAACACTGGGACACGAAGGAAAATCACAGGAGCAAAAGTGAGTTAATTTGGTTTGCCAATCCACAGTGTCTGGTACAAACAGCACTGTTTGTTGATGCTTAATCTGTACAGTGATGAACAGTAATTATTTCTTGTGCCAGAGTTAATCACAGCGTACCAGTAGTAAGTTAATTTGCACCAAATAAAGAATCTTATGTACATATGTCTGAAGATGTCTCGGAATTGCAGGATTATTTCTTCTGTGGAAGGAGCACATTATGTTAATCACAAAATCCCCACATTTGTTCGTCTGCCACATGATTACGAGTGGGTTTTATTATCGAGAACACAAATTAGGCAGACTGTGTTCATCCAAAGCATTTGTATGTGCCATTTAACACCAAAATCCTTGTTTATTAAACTCCAGTTGCACATATGAATCAACTCCTTGGCATTAATCATGATGTACAAGGGCCCAGATGGCACGACGTTCGCCAAGCTTGAATTAATACGAAAGGTTGAATCGCTGCTGCATCCAGATCCTCTCAAGGACCTTTGAAGAATGACATGAATAATCATTGTTGTTGGATGCATAGTTTATTAAGTCAGCAGAGCAGAGTGACCTGCTGCAGAATAAGAGCTATTATAACACATTCTTTCATCGATTATGGACGCAAAAATAATGATATCTAACTCCAAAATTAGTGCCAGGTTACAGGCTAAATGTGAGCAATGTGATTATCATTTGGCTCAGTGTACCTATATTTTAAATGCTGCTCCTAATTTTGTCACATCTAAGAAAAATAATAGTTTTATTATCACTCAAGTGTGCGCAGGATGGAGGGAAATATACCGTAGTTACAGCTGATTGTGTTGAAGACATAAACACTGAAACTCTGGAATACATAACAGGCGGAAGCCGGTTGTCAGTCAGTTGATGTGTGGTGCTAATCACAGATAATTAAAATAGAATAAACACAGTTCTATGTGCCTTTTTTTGCCGTACCTTCAACTGAGATGCTATATTCTTCTGGATTTTCTTTCATTTCAGCAAAAGCAGAGAGAAGTATTGCTAAAAAAGGCTGTACTTGGGTCTACATGCTAATTACAGTATGTTGCACAAATATCTTCGCTGCTTTCCTCTGTCGCCTGGTGTTTTCCAGCTGAGCTGTTATCCTGAATTTAAAGGACATTGCATCTCATTTCTTGTCACTCGCCTCTTAAATTCCTAAAGGTACAATTAGCATTTTGTTTGACAAAATGTTGAAAGGTTCACAGATTGATATTTGCAAAAATGTACCAGAGTTTTTCCACCCCCCACCCTTCCAAATGCAAATACTGACATTTATTAACTTTTATTACAGATACTGTGTTTATGGATGGTAAAACTCTGCACAGATTTAATGGGACTTAAGTAAAATTACAATGTTTAAACACAATCATTGGGGCAAACCAGCCAGTGCGTAATTTAGTGTGGTGGTGTTGCAATGAAATGTTTTACGGGCCTTGATTTATGTCCTGTGCGTGGCATTTCTAATGAGAGAGAGCAACATTGCAGTGTGCCTGTGTTCCAGGAAACTACGTTTACAGCAGATCTTTTTTTCTCAAGAGTGTTTTTCCCCTGTGAAATAATGTCAGCACTTTCCCACCTTCAAAGTCCTTTTGTTTCCAGATCTATTAACAATTCTAATTGTACAGGAACACTTGTTAAGTAAGGCTGGTAAATAAAGCAGGAAACGCATTATTTCCTTTTAGTGCAGATTAAAGGTACAGCGATGCTGGCCTGAAACACATTAATGAGGTTTTAAATAAAAATGCTGGCAGGGAATTTACACCGCTGACTGGTTTAACTGCAGTAAGCAGTTGATTTTCCTTGATGTTAAAGGGGGAACATTATTTCACCCTCTAATGAAAAATACATCTTTCCACCCTCCTATCTGTTAATTAACGTGTTTGTGGTAAGGGATTTTCAAAAAGGAGTACAATCGCCTTCAATCTGATTAAAGTGCACGGTACAGTACAGAGAGGTTGTTTTCCTTGGGTCCCTCTGTTAATTGAATAGCTTTGTATGACTCGGAATGTTTTTCCTAGTCACAACAGTTTCCCCGGACCGGCTGCTCGGGATGCCCCTATCTTAATTAGGGATCGTACTCCAAATGTGGTTCAATTTCCTCTGCAGGACAGTTTCTGTTAACTGCTATTTTTAAGTCCAATAACAATGTCAAAGCTACGGATGATTAAAGCAATTAAAGTTTCCCTTTGTTTTGGAAGCACAGTGAGATAGGCCTGCCTGTTTGTACAGCATTTATTAAACATTTACTAAATGGAATTGAATCTGTCATCGATGAAGTTTTCGGAGACAATTACCTTTTAGCACGGCAAACAGTGTTTCACTCTGCTAATGTCTCACAGCTTATGGCCACGATTAGGCATTTGATTTCATAAAGATGAGAGAGAGAGAGAGAGAGATTTAGATATAATTTTACCATCGGAATTTCTCAATTAGCATACCACATTTTCTCCAACAGATAAACTGCCTTTAGAGAGCTGGCTGTTTTAATCTGTTTAATGTCCGTGTAAACTATAATCTCCC
The DNA here is from genome assembly GCF_003711565.1 of Takifugu flavidus. Lineage (NCBI taxonomy): Eukaryota > Metazoa > Chordata > Actinopteri > Tetraodontiformes > Tetraodontidae > Takifugu > Takifugu flavidus. The sequence goes on from NC_079520.1 coordinate 13,420,644, forward strand.
GATTCTAAAAAGAAATCCCTTAAGGACATCATTCGCGTGCACTCTTCCTAAGACAGTTTTTGAAAGATGTGATGGAGTGCAGCTTTTAAAGTGGAACTGAGCACTGATGGGCTGTTATGCCTATCATGCTTCTGTGGCAGTTTCGCTAACTGGAGTTTAGCTAATGCTGGACAATTATAATTTTCCACACACGTGTCCTTGATCGAATACCACTTGAAAATACACGCCGGTTGGATTGTACCAACAAAGCTTGGGTTTATGTGGGGAGGTTACTGAGTGCTATGGAAGTGGATGTTATCTCTGAAGTCATATATTATATTAAGCCACTCATAAAAGATGGCGGCTGCCAGTTTATGAAAGATTAGAGTTGAGAAATATCACCATGTGACATGATGTATAAATCAAACTTTGATCTCAGATTGGCTTAAAAGTGTATCGGAGCGTCTGTGCATGTACATTAGTGTCAGTCATGGCCGTGCTGGGCTATTAGTCTTTATAGATATAGAAATCAGGCTTCCTTGTTAGCCTATTGAACAACAGGCAGAGAGAAATCAGAGTGTTTACATGCATATCATTGCCTTCCATCATACACTGGCGGCTGTATGAATTAAGGCCCGCAAACGCAGCCTCATTCTCCTTGCGTCACGGCAGAAGTCACTCCATTGATTACCCTTCCCCGCTCCCAGGAAATGGCTCATGCATCTCGTGTACATTATAACAAATGTTCTCTTTGCATTACAATTGAATTGTGATTGTTATGTTCAATCAATGGGGAAAGGTCACAGGATCGCTCCTGCCAGCGCTTTAATGGAGAAGTCGATGAGGATTCATTTTAATCACTGCGGCTGTGGCAGAATGAGCACAACACCAAGAGACTGTCAATGGTTCGGTAATTACCGCTGTTTATACAGGTTTCTGCTTTGGCAATTTAGCCGTCCACAAATCTCTCTTTTTCTTGCACCTGAGTTATAATAGGAGCTACGTAGCGCTGCAGGACGTGGGCCATGAATACGCTAATTGTCAGCCTATCTGTGAGGCTGCATGGCTCTTTGAAAATGAAGTGAGCCCCAGTTGTCCCTGTGTTTAAGCACTGGCGGCAGCAGAAAGCTGTTAGCTTCTTTCCACTCTCAACATTTGAAGCTGTGCTCCATTATTTGTGCCGGAGGGAGACCTGATTGTGCATGTACTGTCTGTCAGTCACGGCGTATTTACATGCCCGTCTGTCTGGGAGCTAAAACAATAGTGTTGCTAATGCAGTTTTCAACCTGGCTCCAATGTCGTGGCAATTGAACGCCACAAGTGTGGAGATCTTCTTTGCAGAAGCACCCAGGGTTTTGTGTCATTGTGTCTTTGTGTTGGTTTTCTTCCTGTGAACTTCCTTCCTCCTCCCTCAGCCTTTTTGTGTATTTAACCCCCCTCCCCCTCTGCGCCGGATTGTTTTGCATCCCAGAGTTCTGGCGTTCCCCGCGTCCTCGTGTTGTTAACCTGTGTCTAGTCGTCGCCCTGACAGGACTGATTTCTGACTCTGAGAGCGATGATGGAGCCTTTCTGCTGTTTCCTCAGTGTTAGCAAAGACTGGATGGACAAAACATTCGTCCAAATTAGTCCAAATGCTCAGATCTCTTCATGATTTCCCTCCTCTTGCTCCGTTTTAGCTCAACTTCAGACTTCTGCCATGAAGCGAACCCATCACCAATGTTTACATTCAAATCCCTCCATTGGCTGATTCCTTCTTATACTTCTGAACTCATACGTCTGCACTTGTGCACCAGGACCACACGGAACTCTCCTCAGATTCTCGTTCCTGACTCAAAACAGGTTCCGGAGGGCAACTATTCTCTCTCTATAGCTCCAGCTCTCTGGAGCTGCCATAAGGTCACCAGAAAGGTCTTTAGAAAAACTTTTAGACTCAATTTTACAGGGTGATGTTTTGTAGCCATTTTCTTTGTTTTTAATATTGTGTTTTAATTGCTCCTCCCGCTACTGCTGCATAATTTGATCTGTGAGCATATGAGGCACCTGCGCTAACGACTGCTCACTGCACCACCACCCCAATTGCTGTTATTATTGAGAAGAAGAAGAAGAGATTTCTTACTGTGCTCTTTCTATTGTTGGATATTTTCTTCCATCGTTAACTGAAGGCTTAAAACTCAAATTGGGGCTTCAACAGCCTGACCTTTGAAGTTTAAATGAGCGATGTAGCTCTCCATCACTGTGCCTGCAAATATAACAACCTTTTTACCGCTTCTCACCATCTTTTTCTGTCTTTTCTCTGGCGTCAACAGCTGACGGACCCTGGGCTGCATTTTCCCAGGAGATCTTTTCTTTATTCCACCATTTGGTTCAACACCCACGTACGCAGAAATTTGAGCTGTGTGTGACGGTGAAAACACACATGATCACAATAGCAGGTCTACCGATAAATACGCCATTGACACGTCCATCCAAGGACGATCCCATCAGACTCTTAACAATGAGTGGAAAAACTTAATATCCTGAGGCAGAAAATGACTGTGGTGCTAATGGAGAGCCTTGAGAAATAAATATAGATAGATAGATAGATAGATAGATAGATAGATAGATAGATAGATAGAGATAGATAGATAGATAGATAGATAGATAGATAGATAGATAGATAGATAGATAGATAGATAGATAGATAGATAGATAGATAGAGTAATCAGTATAATGAAGTTAGCTTCATAGCTTCTTATCTGGCAATTAAGGGGCAACTTAAGGGAAAATAAATCAGTCATGCTGAGCGACTATTTCTCCACTTGTTGATTGTTTATTGTGTCTTAGCCATGTGCAATCATTTGAGGCATTTTAGGTAGCACATTAACTTTGTCTGACAGACATTATTGGGTTTGTGAAACTTGTATTCTATTTTGAAATTGCAAAAAAGGACCATTTCACTGACTTTTCCCCCACATATTTTGACAATGTATCCTATCGACATCTCATTGGATTTCAACTTTATTCCCGATGTTGCTTTATGACTTTATTCTCAACATTTTAATTTAATTCTCAAAGTGCATGATGAGAAACGTACTCTCTTATGTTTTTATCCTGGGTGGCTATAATACTGTTCCATTCTGGAATCAGCCTCTTCGAACTAACGTCGCTCCTTGGAAAATCTTTGTCTTTAGTCACCGACTCAGAAATTTTCTGTGATATTTGTCCCACTTCATTTGATGTGAGTTAGGGAAGTGATTTAAAAGGAGATCATTTTCCTTTAATATGTAGAATTTTCCAAGGTCAGGAAGAGAGAATAGATATTTTGTGTGGGTTAGCAAAAACACAGTTCCTGCTGTGATCTAGCCCTCTTCAGACAGAAAAAGCTGTCTTCCTAGTGTACTGCCCCTGTTGACAAATTCCATCCTGTAATTTAGGCCCTAGTTATTTCCTATTGCAGTGGGATGCACCATCAGGCCAGTGGTGGTTTAGCTTTCTGTTTTGTACTAGAAGACCTCGACGGAACACACGTGGAGACAAGACATATTTAATACTATTCAAGATCACGCTCTGATGCTGTAAGCTCGAAATGTCAGTGTTGTTTCCCTGGAAAACATTAAAAGCACAATACATTGTCATTTGTAACAGAAGCACAGGTTAAGCCAACGCTGCTCCTGTAAGTATCAACGGATCCAGGAGGAATAATCAGAGTCAGAGGCCGTCGGACTTCTGATCAGCGACTCCCATCAACTATCGCCAGTTCTGGTCTCCCTGCACTGGTTTGTGATCTGTTTTAGAATTGATTTTATGATCTGCTTTTACAAGTTTGAATGGTATTGCTCCTGTGGTTTTACCTGAGAGGAGCGTGTCTTTGCAGCACCATGGAAGGGTCTGCCGCTGCGGACCCGCTCATCAGAAACTCTGGAGGGTTTTAAATCGTCTCTCAAAACTCGTTTCTTCTGCCAGGCGTTCAGACCCCAGTGAGCCAATGATTTTATTCTGATATGTTTTTATCTATGTCATTGCTGTAATTGCCTTTATCTCTTAAATGTATCATTGTTTTTCAATATTTCGTTTATGTAAAGCACCTTGGTCAACCCAGGTTGTTTGTAAGGTGCTCTAGAAATAAATATGACCTTGCCCAAGATGCACGTTGTTTCTTCTGACGATGAAAAACAGAAAAAAAAACAGTAAAATTAGACTAAAATTAGATCAATGTTTCACTGCTGTTTCAACTTGTACTTCTATATTAATCTGTTATTTTATCAGACTATAAAACAAATAAAAAGCGGAAAGCATTCATCAGACGGCACATGAGTGGCCCCAGAGTCAGGAAACAGTTGGTTATTTAACCTTCACTCCCAAAATTACATAAAAAGCTGCTGTGCTTCAGCCACTTGGAACTGGCTGTTTTAGGGAGGAAGAGCATAAAAACCCCAGGTTTCTCCATTTCTATAGCCTTGTTTTCATTTGGGATCACTGACAACAGGACGACCTCCCTGCAGTCAGGTTCAAGGACAGCTCAAAGTGCTTGAAACTGGAAAAGAAAGTCAATGTCCCTAATCAGCAAATATAAATTCATCATGCACAAAGTTTAAAAGGTTATGAGGATCTTGATAGGATGTGAACTCAATAGTGAATAAATAAATAGTTAAAGAAAGAAATCACTTGTCCTTTTGGTGATAGAATCATAACAATGTAACATCCACTTTCAGTTGCTCAGAAAAGGAGGACAAAAGAAGGAAAATGAAGAAAAAAAACTTCATGTTTGTGATCTCAGGTAGTAGCCTGAGTACATATAGAGTACATATGCTATAATCCATCATCTGGTCGCTGATCCAGGAACCTGGGGTATAACTGCACACTGACCAGTGTAATAACACAGTAATAACAAAGAAAAGAATCAAACACACAGCAGTTTTTCGGTTGGTTCGTTTAGCTAATACATCAAAAGGTAATTATACTGACACGGTCCTGAGTCAGGCAGTTGTTAATGCTGTAGGCGGAAATACAAGATGTCTCTAATAAACTGACAGCCTGCTGCTGCTGCTGTTGTTGTTGTTGTTGTGGTGTAGCTTCTTCTCATGAATGACCGAATCCATGTTTCACTTAATGGTTTATATTCGGAAAGATTGATGCGTCTGCAATCCTCATCAAGATCAAAGTTAGATTTCCCTGCATTTTATCGCGGATGCATTTTCCTGGCACTTGAGAAAAGTCCCACTTTGTGTTTGACAAACATCATTCGGCGGAGCGACATCATGGCGGACGTCACCATGCTGGGCAAACGCAGATCGTACCTCCCAATCAGCAATGAACAGGTTGTTGCATCCGATTCTAAAGCCAGATTATTGTTAGCTTTCATATCACTCGCAGGGTGTCTTCAGTTTGTGCCTCTGCAGGAAGTGCACGTGCTCCTTGCACAGCCCGCCATCGCTGTGCCTTCTATCTCCCCCTCACCCCAAGTGGCATGTTTGTGTTGGCTCGTGTCTAAGAAGAGATGAGGTCACGGTGGCGTAACCTTGGCGAAACAAATATTCATGATCAATAAGTGCTTTATTCCAGGCATCTAAATGATCCTTATGTCCAGAGCCTCTCTCCCCCGTATGGAAATGCAGCTTCAAGATTTATGCAGACAAAGTAAGAGGACATTTTAGGCGACTGAACAGTCCGACTGCTTTAAAATGTCATGTAATCATGGGGTGGGGGTGGGGGGGCAGCGCCGGCCACGGAGAGCCAAACGAGGGTACAGATAATAAATTGCCTCTGAAATATAATACACGGTGATTCTCCGGTCCCAGCTCTGCACACCAACTCTGTTCAATTAAAGTTATTTATCTCTCTTGTTTTTTAAGTTCATCAATTATATTGTGATACACTTAACGTCCATAAGAGGATGATGTATGATTGGTCTAATTATTTCTTATTCACTGTGCTTTCTAAAGCATATCAATTTTGTTAATACCATGTAATTAAAACACGTCAGCGCACTACAAGTTGCTGGCTGTATTAATGAGTGTGAAAATTATTTTAATTAAATAGCCAATTATAGAAAAATCCTAACCATGAGAATTGACATTTAAATGAATTCAATTTAAATTGCTTTTCAACATTGTTTTATCAAAGCTTTATGGACTGAATAAATTATTACATCAAACAATATAGTGTGTCATTGATCATGCACACGTCTGTCCCGCATCCACGCGTTGTGGAACACTTTCCTGACGCCATGAATCATACGGGGTGATTATATTTTGACACAGTCATTTGTTTGCTGCAATCACCCTGCGTACTGTACTTCTGTGTACTTTCAGGAAAACTCTTTACTTTTCTCCGCTCAGTTCACCGTTTACTCATTAACCCTGAAGAAATCGCGGCTCATTTGGTCCAAGATTTGGGGTCTTTTTGCAAGGACGGAACCAGAATGCGCTTTAGTTCCACTGCCCCTGACATTTGCTTGCAAGTAAACAGTTTTCTTAGGGAGCTTTTTCCTTTCACGACAGGCTCCCACGTTGCTTTTATACGCAGTAATGATTTTGTATGTGCGCTCAATTATATCAACAGTGTACCGGTGTGTGCTGTACAGCACCAGTACGCTGTATTTTTGCTGTTTTCATTACTGGGGTCACGCACACACACACAGAGACACACACAGACACACACACACAGACACTCACACACACACATGCAGCCCACCCAGTCTGCTGAAAGGCCTTTATATCTCCAACATCATACATATCCTGTGGTGCTTTTTAATACCTATTAGGCCACTCTGCCTCGTATATTTTCCTTTTTTCCTGCATAATATTAATGAAAGTCATTTTTCAGACATTACAAGCTCTATGATTTGCAGTTAACCTATGCAAACAAGAGGAATGGTGGGCAAACTGTTGTGACATTCATTGTATATAATGAAATCTTAATATGGTGCATATTTAAGTGAAAGGTTAGCAACATAAAGGGCAAATGGATTGCTTGGCAATGAATTTTAAGCAGCTATTGATTTTACACTACAAGCTACCTCTTTCCCCTGAATGATAATTGTGAGATGGCGTGCTGCTTATCTTAAAGTTAATCTCAAACAACAAGACAACAGGAAAAGAGGGAATATTAGAGCAAATGCAGCCTCTGATAAGAGTCTCGGCTGATCTGCAGCCTTCACAATGCACATTAAATCCTGGCGCATATAGATTTTACATCGAGATAACAGATTTTTTTCAAGTGAAACATTAAAAAGATTCACAATGCAAAGCTCAGGTCTTAACACCAGTTTCATTCTAGCACTTTCTTAGCAGTCACTGTATGTGGATTCAGGATGTTTACATCATTCACTGTCTCACGGAGCCGGATTTAATAAAGCTGGGAAAGAGAAATACTATAATGTAATGATGGCCCCCAATCTGTGTGCAAACTGAATGCCATTTTATTTATTATTTCATTTATTCTTTATCCCATGCTTTGACAAACACTGTGGGAAGGGGGGGTATCTTCTAGCAGAGTGGCTAAAACTGCTTTTGCGATAATACTTTTCTTTCTCCAGACTTACAAAATTTAAATAACTAACCTTTATTTTAGACTTCTGTCTCGCTCTATTTCAATTTTTATATCATAATGTGATTTCCATCCCCAAAGCAACAGCTCGTTATCTAAATAAATTTGCTAATTTTTAACACTTTTTACTGGAGGACACATTAGTTGAAATGCTCATAGCTAATAAAGTAAAACAGTGATAACACTGCAAATGGGCTGGAAGTGCAAACTGCAGAACATGAACACGGCTGTTGGAAACTCCGTTTAATTTTGACACATGTATAATTTTGCACACATGTAAAGAGTTGATACCATGCACAAACAGACACTCCCTGGTTTTGCGTCAGGCACTCTTCACACCAAAACTAACTCTTGCTGTGTCAATACAATAATCATTATAAATGAACATATGTTCCTCTCCCACAGATATGGTGTACTTTGGACTATAATGAACTGTAAGACCGCAGCAGGATGTTCCCAATAAAGTACAACAAATAAGAATATAAAATATTTATAGATATAGTTTTTGCACACTTTTTGTAGCCTCTAAACTATAATGAATCTCATTCAGCTGCAGGTAAAGGTGACCTGTAAAGAAAGGAACGCGATCCGGAATTCTTTCTTTTAACCACGACATGGACTCGCAGTGAAACATTCATAGCAAATCCTTTTCCTGATGCGTGGAATAAACGGCAGCGAGTGCGCAGAGCTGCAGCCCGGTTATCTGTTCTTCAAAGGCTGACTGTCCCCTAGCTCCTCCCTCTCTGTACCGTGTGACAACAACAACTCATCCACAGAGCGGAGCTGCACTTTTCAGCTCATTTTCCTCCTGTCATTCCTCCTCCTATCTTTGATCATTGTCCCGCTGCTCACCCCCCCTTCCCCAAAAGCCCCTCACTCAGCACGCCTTTTTGGGGCAGCTCTTTTTTACTTTCCAACTTATCTGAGGAGCTAAACTCTCGTGGATTCTTTCATTTTAGGGGTGTCTCGGCAGGCTGGGTTTTCTACTTTGAACTTCGGCTACTCTCTTCCCCTGCTGTAGGTCACCATGGCCGTACCGGCTGCACTAATCCCACCAAGTCCTCTGGTCCCACCGCCTCCGATCTCGACTCCTTCCGCGACCACGTCGCCGCCGTCGACAACTTCATCACCGTCTCCATCCCTGGCCCCCCCATCCGGACCCGGACAGACCTTGTTCAGATCAGAGCTCCTCGCCACCAGCAGCCCGGGCATCCCGACTGCGGCGCTACCCCCCAGCAAACCCGTCTACTCGACCCCGTCGCCTGTTGAAAACATACCGCAAAACAACGAGTGCAAGATGGTCGAGTTGCGCGGTGCCAAAGTGGCGTCTTTCACCGTGGACGGCTGCGAGCTCATCTGTCTTCCTCAGGCTTTCGACCTGTTTCTGAAGCACCTGGTCGGCGGACTGCACACCGTCTATACGAAGCTGAAGCGGCTGGAGATCACGCCGGTGGTGTGCAATGTGGAGCAGGTCCGCATCCTCAGAGGGCTCGGCGCGATCCAACCCGGGGTGAACCGCTGTAAACTCATCTCCAGAAAAGACTTCGAGACGCTGTACAACGACTGCACCAATGCGAGGTTAGTGGGCAGCTGTGTGCGGCATTTTGGTTAAATGTGTCTCCGGACGACCGTGCGTAAAGACGCAGGAGCAAGGAAGGGGGAGACATTTTTCATCTGATTAAAACGTGGGCTCAGGCGACATGGTCATCTTTGAAATCCAGTTCAGCAATCATTAAAAAAAAAACAAAAAACAGAGTTACAAAAAGAATAAACGTGCGCGCACACGCAGAGAGTTGAGTTATAACTACTCGGGAACAAGGCCAGCGCGCAACACCAGGCAAAAAAGTTTAGTAAAAGTTTTTATACACGTGTAGGCCAAGGCCAAGACAGCGACGAGCGTGTGCATGAGTGCAGTGAATCAATAATATCAACTGCACCCATCACAGGATTTAAAAAAGCTGCTCCCTTTCAGGTGTGGAGAAATCCTCACTTAAAACTTTAAAAACAAGAGTGCATCTATTCAGCAGCCTTTGGAATGATAGCTTGAAACTTAAAGGAGGCTTTTTGGAATTTATTTTAATACTCTGGTGTCTCCTCGGAAGAGGGAATGATGCACATCACTTGTAATTTAAGAAAGCAAATGAGATAAATTACACATATTGATTTTTTTTTAAATTAATACTTTTGCTGATATGATCATTTTAAAGCAGCACGAAGCGAGTGTTCACGGTGAGAATTGTTTTAACAATTACAAATCAGTAACATCCGGAAATAATTTATTGTAGCTGAACAGGTCGAATCACGGATAAATCCAATGTGGTAAACAGGCACACCTTGGAAATTAGTGCAATCAGCCACAGTATGAAAACCAATGATTTTGAGCTTTATATGTTTTAATACGGAGTGATTTAAGTAGCGATCAATATTTGATTAAAGCCTCCTTTTTGCTGTCCTCTTCCTGCTGCCTTTGATGTATCGCCTGGTCTCTCAGGACGGTTCAGCTCGCTCAAATTTACCATCTTACCTGTCACTGTGATTGATTTCATATTGATCCTCCTACCCAGAAATGAGGTGGAAATGCAAATATGATGGAAAGGCTCGCATCTGCACCCACCAACACTAAACACTTTGTATGCAGGCTTTGGGAACGCAAGATATACCACTTAATTTGGACTTTTTTTTTTAAAAAAAATGCTTGCTGAAGAAGTACATTTAATGAAACACACCTGCAGCAGAATTTGTGGTGCAGATCTATATTTGTTGATGACCCTCTCAGCGTTGCTTCATCTGCTTCAGTGGACTCTCAGGCCTGGTCAGGAAAGGCATTTTTTAGGACACAGAAAACTACCTTGGACATTTTTTAGGAAGCTTTTGAAATGGCCAATATCAAAATGTAACCATTTACGGTACCTTTTACTCCTCCTATTCATTTATTTTGTAACTCGGTTGCATGCATTAATAAAAATCACTTTCATTTAACGTTTTCTAAAGAAGAGCTAGAAATAGCTGCCTGCAATATTTAGGGCTCATAAATTTGCCTGAGCTCTCCATTTATAATACAGCATGACAATCGTCTCAACAAGTCACCTGTGCACTCTGGTGCTTAAGCATCATTTACATAAAGCATCGCGGGAGATGCACACCCACCCATCTTTCCTATAGAGACAGACCTATACCCTGTGGCGGCCGTCCTCTCCAGCCTGCTGTAGGGCTTCAGGTGACAAAGTATGTGGTTGAACTCTCTGGGTTGTCAATGGGGGGATGGCCGGCGATGGGGTTAAAGGATAATGCAGTGCCTCGCGTCGCTTTAATGACGCTAAAGTGCTGGGCTATTATGGGCACATGGACAGGACTGTAATTGTCTCTGAAAGCAGCCAGGTACTCCTGGAGCTGGGCTGAAATCAATCACTCAGACCCGGCGTGTCCGCCTGCCTGCCCCATTTGGAGAATTACATCATGGAACAGTGAGGCATCCGCTGGATAAAAGGCTTCTGCTACTTAAGAAGAGTTGATTTTATTTTGCAGGGATGTGCGCTTCACGCCGCCTGTCACTGAGCGGCTGCTGACAAAATGATCGGTGTAGGCAAACAGGGCGCGGGCTGGCCCGCAGGTGAAAAAGAGCCGCTTCTCCAGACCCAGTATTGCGTTTTGCACCCACTTACAGATGGGGGGAAAGTATCTGGGTTCACCGGTTAACCCGCTCAGGTTACACAACAACAGCCTGCTGCCTGAGATAGTTTAGCTTTTCATCCCACCCTGTTACCACAATGTCACTATTCTTTTTCTACAGTAGCCGAGCGCTAACAATGAGGCGAATAATACTCCCGTACAATAGGTCGTGCCATTTCACATGCTGTTTTTTTTCCCCTCTCTCGGTCTTTTGTGTTAAAACAACAGTACTCTCATTTTGCACACAGTGTGATTGTGAATAGCATCACAGAGCACCTCTGAATCCTGCTGTTTTAGTTTGGATGGGAACAAAAATAAAACTCCACCAAATAGTTCTCTAATAGGCATTGTGTAGCACTGTTTGATCGCATTAAATGGCACTTTAAAAGGCACTACTGTGAGGAATTCTTATTTCAGTAACATGCTGACATGATGTACATATTAGCACAATTAATGACTATTTCAGTTGTGATCTTTTATTTATTTTTAGGAGCACTGCCGTCATTCTTGACCCATCTTTTCTCAAGGACACTTATCCCATATTAGCAGTGTTGTCCCTCATTCCTAGACTGATCCTGGTCCCCTAGTCTATGACTGCAGCCCTCCAGGAGCCCTCCAGGAGCCCCCTGCTCTGGCTACATGTTTTCCTTTTCATTTTCCCTGCGGTGGGATGGAAAAGGTTCTTATTGCCTCGTGACACTTGAACTCTTTGAAAGGTTATTATAACACAAGAGGCGGCACAAAGATATCGCGTATCTCTCATTGGTCTGCTTTCGTAGAGGCAGGCTATCCGATGCTGAGGTGCAGAAAAGCAGCAGTTAATTGACAATCATTGTCTATCCTTGAAGGTTAACCACACGCCCCAGACGGTGTCCCACGACGGGGGAACGGGACGGCTTTTTGCTCGCACGCCCTTCTTAAACAGATTTTCCCCCAGCCCGCTGCAGTTGGGCAGGTTTGACTCTGAAACGTTCCCAGTGACAGGTCGCGCCCGCTTCTCCTTTAACAAATACATTTAATTGATGTTGATGTGACGGGGAGCATTGGGAGACTTCTCACCTTTTTTTTTTTTTTGGTCCCCGTTTCCAGAGTGTTTATGCCTAAACACACATATTTGCAAATGATGGTAATTGTTTTGTTGAGCGCTCAGTGTGAGCTGCCACTGAGGGTGCCAGCTTGTCTCTCCCTCTTCTCCTCCGCTGAGCTCTCTTATAATATATTTGTTTTCTACAAGGCACGGATGTGTTTACAGGTACTCAGGGGAGATTTCTGGATTCCATTCAAATCGTTCCCAGTCAGAGTGGGTGCTAAGATACCCATCACCCAGCAACCACATCCAAGAGGGAGCCTGGGCGATAATAACTTCAAAAACAGAGTGACAGATGCCTGATTAGAAAGAGAGAGTGAGGAAAAAAAGACAGAGAGAGAGAAGAGTAGTATGATTTTTTTTTTAGAAAAGATTTTTAATCCTTCAGCAGGGCTCTGGTAAATTTGATTAGGTACAGTACATGTGCTCAAGTCAACTGTGCAGTTGGCAGATGGCGGCAAGGTGTGTGTTTTTTTTAAACAAATAGTCTCCTTGAAAACCAGAATAGCTTTATTGACTTGACATTCACTCAGCGGGAACAAGTGTAAATTAAAGCATTTTCTCTCAGTCAAATCCACACAATGTTTCATTTGACAAAAGTAACATACACTTTTTTTTTTTTTTTGCTTTTGAGGATTCTTTTTATTTATTTATTTATTTATTTATTTTGAGCCTGCAGTGAAGCTGAACCAAAAGCTGTGGAAACCTTGTGTTTCACTTGTTAAGGAGGCTTTGTTTGACACTCTCTAATGTCATTTGTGGATTTAGGGCCTATTTGCATGGGAAAGAGGCCTGTATTATTAATTTGCCTGTTGGAAGCATTAGTTGTCCAAGCTGCGATCTTATTTGCATGTCTTTACTGGATGCGCAACAGTGATTGAATTGCCAATTAATTCTTGGAGCAAATGAAATGGTTTACAGTCTCACAGTGACATCAGAGCTTTCCATGTGGGTCAGCGTATTAAAATTACCTATTTAATTCATATACGCTGCCGACTCGGGCTGTTTTGTAGCTCCGCTATAATTTGACAATAGAGTCAGACCGGTGACAGATTTCACTTAGATCTGCTCTGTGACGGCCCAGTAGAGGCTTATTTGCTTGTCCTTAATCGCAGGTTCCTTTGCATTACCGCACATTTAGGGAGTATGGTGGAAGTCAGTGACGCTCGCGCCAGGATGTTAAACACTACTGACAGAAGTTAGAGGGAGCAGATGAGATTTCCTGATTGGAGAAGGAATGCAGGCCGCCGCCTCGCTCTGTCTAATATGGTCACATAGAGAAATTGATTTTCCTCAGAAATTAATTAATTTTTCATATAGCCCAAAGCTGGAGTTTAAAAAAAGAGTGCACACTTGCTGGTTTCCCATTTCCCCCCTTTTTAAAGAATTATTGCCTAATCATATTAATACTTTTGCCCCAAGGAAGAAAAGATAATTGTACAAATGCATTTGGAAATATGTATCACTGAGTATTTATGATTAAATTATGCAAATAAAGCTGCTCCCACCCTTCGTGCTCCCAGATTGTCTAATTAGGATTGATATGGCGAATAGATGTTGGGGAATCTGAATACAAGCATGTCCAAAGAGCAGAAAATTGAAAATGACAAGGCTGGAATCCTTAAAAAGTATGTAGACCCCCTCCTCCTCCTCCTCTCTGTCTAATTCAGCGTAACTGTATCAGGAGTTAATTTTCCCCGGCTTCATTTCTCGTCTGAGCTGACAGGAAAAGGAATCCATCAGGGAAACAATCTCAGATGGGATTCCACAAATTTCCTTCACTTGTTTTTCTCTTGCCCTCTTCATTTTTGTGAAGGCTATCGCGGATGAATCTTCTCCTGAGTAAACATGCAGATGTTTTTCCCTCCCGTGTCAATATTTTTGAAGCTCTCCTCTCAGTGCAAAGGACTTCTTCTTATAATTGAGGTCTATTAAGAAAGGAATGTCATCCAACAAAAAGCCCTTTGTAGCCTACTTGCTGATTTGTCTGTGTGAGCTAACCCTACACAGGGGTACTTTTCCAATACAAAAACATTAATATATGTATATGTGCATTGGTACACCAACAATTTGTCCAGTTGCCCTGATTGGATGATGGAAACCTGATTTTCTCCACGGCTGCCACAGACGCTGCAGACACTGGATTAAACCCACACCTTTGTGTAATTTAGCAACAGCCGCGTTCATCCCCGAGCTCCATTGAACATTGCACAGCTGAAATGAGTGAGGAAATGACATTGGTTTCCTCTCTCTTCTTCGGCTTTTCGCTTCAGATGAGCGGCACAGCGCTGGAACGGCCCCGGCGCCTCCAACAGTATCTATTAAAGGGCTGATTGTTATCTAATCTTTACCTGGCTCTAGCTGGAAAAGCCCCGAAGCTAATGACACTTGAGACAAGCGGCACATTCTACTGTGGTTCAAAGCATCTGCTCAGTCAATACCTTCTGATGAAAACCACCCCATAGCTGTTTGTGTAAAGTCTGGCTTCATTGCAACGCAAAAACCCCAAAAAACAAATCCTTAATTCATCCAATTTGGTGCAGTTCAGACGAACAATGAGCACAAAATGAGAGCGTAAAATGAGTTTTGAGTTTCCTTTACCTCATTTTTGAAACATTTCTGGAGTTGAATTCATGCTTTGGTGTGTGCATGAATTAAAGGTTTTAAATAAAATGAGTATTTAAATAGACTAGGTATAGTGTAAGTGATAATGCCAACAGCTCAGATCATAATTCTATTATCTTAAAGTCTTTTTAAAAAATATTTTACATGTTGTAATGTGGATTTTCCCATATTATAGTATTTCAAAAACTCTAAATGCAGAAAATCTACTGTCTTCATTCCTTCATTAATAGGTCACAGCTTAATAACTGGTTCTGGCAGCTTTTGGCCACTGATCAGTAAATTGTTCCAGATCTGTCTTTCAAATGCACAAAAAAAGTAACCTTGATGAAAGTGCTCCATCAAATTTCAATCAGTCATCTTCAGGCCACTGTCAGAGGAAAACCGCTTTAATTAGAACCTGTAAGAAACATTCCGCTTTTTTATTTTAGTGTCCCTATATGTTCCTTTTAAATTTGAATGCCTTTCCTTTTCCGCCTGTGTTTTCCGTTTGATGCCATCTCAGCAGTTCTCAGAGTGAAGGAAGCAGCTTATGCGTGCTAAAGTGATCAGGTTCGCAGTTTTGGCATTGAGATAGCGGCGTTGTTTCCTGATTTCACCGCACACCTGTAGAGGTTATGAGTGGGGTATCAATATCAGCAGGTCAACACATTTTCATCTAACACTGACATCACTCCCTCTCTCTCTAAGCCTATTGAGAATATAGGTGGGAGTCTTTATTGGTTTGCTGCGCTTGGGTTTCGCTCCTTGTAGACTCAAATGTCACCGTCTCCCTGATGTTTCTTTAAAATCGCCTGTACCACCACTTGCTGTGGCGCCTGGCTATTATTACCCTCCTCTTAAAGAGTGACAGTCAGGTCCTCGGAGATGTGACAGAAGCCAGCGTGGATGGAGCTGCAGTGCTGTGTCAAGCCAAAGCTCCCAGCCAATCAGATAGCATTAAGCGCACATCTCCAAAAACCTGCTTTAGTGTTGGGTCAGGAGAAAAAGCAGGCGTCACTTCAGTGTTTTTCCAGCCAGAATGTAGCTTCAAACCGGCAAGGTGGACATCTGATTCAAGTGCAAATGCATTTAAAGCAATAATTCCTGCTGTTTATGTTGCAGAAAACACAAAGAGACACTTTCTCTAAGGAAACGAACATTGCAATGCTCGGGTTTAAAGGAGCCCTCGGCTGAAATGTCCACATACATTAAGCCCCTGTAACTGCCACATGGAGATTGTGTGATTGCGTTTGCTTGTGTGCAAGCGTGTGTGCGACATGCTCAGTGAGGGAGAGAGTCTGAGTCTGCTTCGGTGTGTGCGTGCGTGCATGCGTGCTGCCTGTGAGAGACACCCTCTCACTACTTCACATATGAATGGACTTGTGTGAAAAGGAGGATGAATTGAGTCAAGCTGACATAGCATGCCAATAAGCTTTGTCTCATTTCTAATGCCGTATTCATTTGTGCCACAGAGAGATTTATTGCATGATTGACAATTATGAGAGGGTGACCTAGTTCTTTGTGATGGAACAAAAATGGTTTTCATCAGTTGCCTTTGCTGTCTTTTGCATTATGTGTGTATGAGACGCTCCCTGCTAAAAGAATAGGAGTAGTCTCCAGTGCAATGAAATACCCCCCCCCCCCCCCCCCCCCCCCCCCCCGCAGACAATTGAAACTTGTGCGTTTTTGTAATAATGCCTTCATATATTTTGCATAGAACCACACATCCACTCTGTCGGTTCCACTGCAGAAAAGAAACGAATTTCCTACTCCATTAAGCAATGTGGGATGTCCACGTGGATCACGTTAAAGTGACATTTTAGGAATTTCGTTCATTCCCTAACATCGGTTTAAAAAAATACACCGCCGCACAGTTTGGCTGTATTATTGTTGTTACTCAATCATCCAAAGCACAAATACACCCGTATTTTATTTTTACTGTTGTGACTCTCAATAAAAGGGTTCATTTGTACTTTTCATTGGATTCTTTTATTCCTTTATGCTTCATTCTACCTATCTATTAGCTCTCTCTCTCTCTCTGTGTGTCTGTCTCTCTCTCTTTGCACCCAGTCAAGCTTAGATTACTACGACTGTGAGGAGAAAGTCTCGGCACCTCCTGGGACTCCTGCTTGACTGGCCCCACAAATGATACAAGCAAGGGTTTAGTTGGGAGTTAATATCCTGCAAAATTGTCCTGTGCGGCCTCGGCAGAATGTGGATGATTAAATGACAGAAGCATATCAAAACATTTTTCCCAGACTAGTGGCTGTTAAGTGTTATGCCGGCACGGCCTGTCTCCCAAGGTTACCATAAAAAGAGAAAGAAAGAAAGATTCATTTAGGTGGCGGCTGTCACTGTGATTGTACACGTGCACCTGTGAGAGCGGGGGCTTTCCGTGTTTTGGGCAATCCACCGTTTGAGTGGTAATAACGTCTCAATAGGATTTCAGGGTCTCATTGAGAGGTTTGGTGGAAGGTTGAGAGGACATATGCTAATTGTGTCTGAGAAGACATCCCACTAGAGTTTTGCTTGTATGCTGGATTCCAGACTTCCCCTGGTGACAGAAAAGAAAGGCTCGGGGCTCCACGGCAATCCATTTTATCCTTTCTTTTTCAAAGGATGCAATGCTTTGTTTTAACCTCTGCCGGAAAGGAGATGAAAGGCAACGTAATAAAGCCAAAAGGTCTTTCTGTAGTTATCAAATGGCCTTTCACTCCTGACCTTTAAGTTGCCACAGTAGGAAATGGA